>NC_134692.1:87143950-87238950 GCF_050947455.1 Rhinoderma darwinii | reverse complement strand
CCCAGACCATCACATTACCTCCACCATGCTTGACAGATGGCGTCAGGCACTCTTCCAGTATCTTTTCAGTTGTTCTGCGTCTCACAAATGTTCTTCTGTGTGATCCAAACACCTCAAACTTCGATTCGTCTGTCCATAACACTTTTTTCCAATCTTCCTCTGTCCAATGTCTGTGTGCTTTTGCCCATATTAATCTTTTCCTTTTATTAGCCAGTCTCAGATATGGCTTTTTCTTTGCCACTCTGCCCTGAAGGCCAGCATCCTGGAGTCGCCTCTTCACTGTAGACGTTGACACTGGCGTTTTGCGGGTACTATTTAATGAAGCTGCCAGTTGAGGACCTGTGAGGCGTCTATTTCTCAAACTAGAGACTCTAATGTACTTGTCTTGTTGCTCAGTTGTGCAGCAAGGCCTCCCACTTCTCTTTTTACTCTGGTTAGAGCCTGTTTGTGCTGTCCTCTGAAGGGAGTAGTACACACAGTTGTAGGAAATCTTCAGTTTCTTGGCAATTTCTCGCATGGAATAGCCTTCAATTCTAAGAACAAGAATAGACTGTCAAGTTTCACATGAAAGCTCTCTTTTTCTAGCCATTTTGAGAGTTTAATCGAACCCACAAATGTAATGCTCCAGATTCTCAACTAGCTCAAAGGAAGGTCCGTTTTATAGCTCCTCTAAACAGCAAAACTGTTTACAGCGGTGCTAACATAATTGCACGAGGGTTTTCAAGTGTTTTCTAATCATCCATTAGCCTTCTAACACATATAGCAAACACAATGTACCATTAGAACACTGGAGTGATGGTTGCTGGAAATGGGCCTCTATACACCTATGTAGATATTGCATTGAAAACCAGACGTTTGCAGCTAGAATAGTCATTTAGTACATTAACAATGTATAGAGTGTATTTCTGATTAATTTATTGTTATCTTCATTGAAAAAAAACTGCTTTTCTTGCAAAAATAAGGAAATTTCTAAGTGACCCTAAGCTTATGAACGATAGTGTATGTGTGTATATGTATGTGTGTGTATGTGTATATATATATATATATATATATATATATATACATATACATATAGCACCGTGAAAGCAGGAATGTGTGGAAACCAGCCTTAATGTTGCATTTTCTTTAACTCCTCACTTTATTGCAGGCTGAATGTCACCCTGACACTTGCTCTCAGATGACGGCTACAGAACAATGGATATTTCTTTGTGCAGCTCATAAAACCCCAAAGGAGGTGAGCAATGGCTTTTTCTTGTTTCAGTGCCATCAAATAAATATAGGCCAAGATGAACATATAGAACATTTGAATTAACAATTTATATTTAACCGTTTAAAGCATTAACATTTCATAAAAGATTTATTTGAATGTTTTTGTTTTGTCATGAATCTGGTATATGCCTTACCATGTGTCCCACTGTATTGTTTATGTAACTATTTTCACAGGTGTATGGTGAGGGTGGGGTTGGGAGAAGGAAGTGGGAGGATTGAGGTATTTGTGTTGTGTATGTTTTTTTATGGCCTGAATAAATAAAGCAAAAAGAAAAAAGTTATGGCTCTTGGAAGGTGGGGAGTGAAAAACGAAAATGAAAAAGCAAGAAAGGATCAGTCCTGAAAGGGTTAATTAATTTCTAATACAAAAACATTTATGACCTTGTGTGGGGTATTGCCGTACTCAGGAGATATTGCTTTACATATGTTGGGCGGCTTTTTCTCTTTTATCCCTTGTGAAGATTAAAAATGTCAACTTTTTAGTGCACAAAAATTTTGATATTAATTTTCACGGCCTAATTCCACTAAATTCTACAAAAATCTGTGTGCTCAAAATGCTAACTATCCCCTACAAAAATTCAGTGAGGGTGTAGTTTCCAAAATGGGGTCACTCTTGGGGTGTTTCCACTGTTTTGGTCCCTCCAGGGCGTTGCAATCGAGACATGGCACCGAAAACCAGCAAAATCTGCTCTCCAAAATCCAAAAGGCGCTCTTCCCTTCTGAGCACTGCTGTGGGTCCAAACTTCAGTTTATGACCACATATGGTGTATCGCCGTAATCGGGAGAAATTGCTTTACAAATGTTGGGGGGTTTTTCTACTTTTATTCCTTGTAAAAATGAAAAAATTCTATGTTTTAGTAGAATTTTTTTTTCATCTAAACAGACTAATAACACTAAATAATGCAAAAAAAACTGTGGGGTCAAAATGCTAACTATACCGCAAGTAAAACTCCTTGAGGGGTGCAGTTTCCAAAATGGGGACACTTTTGGGGGGTTTCGACTTTTTAGGCACCACAAGACCTCTTCAAACCTTACATGGTGCCTTAAATATATTCCTAAAAAAAGGAGGCCCCAATATCCACTAGAGCTACATGTGGGATATTTCTAAAAACTGCAGAATCTGGGCATTAAATATTTAGTTGTGTTTCTCTAGTAAAACCTTCTGACTAACAGAAAAAAAATGTATTACAAATGAATTTCGGCAAAAAAAATTTAACTTGCAAATTTCACCTCTACTTTGCTTTCATTCCTGTGAAACGCCTAAAGGGTTAAAATACTTTCTTAATGCGGTTTTGAATACTTTGAGGGGTGCCGTTTTCAAAATGGGGTGATTTATGGGGACTTTCTAATATATAAGGCCCTCAAAGCCACTTCACAACTGAACTGGTCCCTGAAAAAATAAACTTTTGACATTTTCTTGAAAATGTGAGAAATTGCTGTAACGTCCTAGAAAAATAAAAGGACGTGAAAAAAACTATGCAAACATAAAGTAGACATACGGGAAATGTTAACTAGTAACTATTTTGTGTAGTATTACTATCTATTTACAGACATCGCCTCCAGCCGCTGCAGATTCGGATAAACGTCCTGGCACGGCTGGAGGCGATGTCTGTTGACTCTTCCACTGCTCCGGTGAAGGAACTGTGGGAGGAAGTATCGTCACAGCGAGATCACGCTGTGCAGTGAAAGAAGCTGGGCTGGAACAATGAGAAGTGAATCATGCTGATTTGGTCTGATTGGTCAGCGTTATACACTTCTCTTCACAACACCCAGATGGTCAATTAAACGCCCAGTTGGTCATTAAGAACTAATTAGCATAAATCTAAAATTGTTCATAACTTGCTAAAAAATTATCGTTTTTCAAAATAAAAATCACTGCTGTTATCTACATTACAGCGCTGATTAGATTAGGTAGGAGATAGGGCACTTCTTATCTGGTGACAGAGCTTCTTTAAGGGGTCTTCGTAATACACTGAATTTTATGCATTTGTTATTGTCGTCCGGCAGCACAGCGGTGTGGATCAGCATTGATAGCAGCCTCTCCTAATATGTGTTATTCATTTGCCTCCAGCACTTTCTTTCTTCTCCTTACAAATGCTGATATTTTCTTTTTTTTATGTTTTATTTAGTGTCCTGCTATAGATTACACAAGACACACACTGGATGGTGCTGCATGTCTTTTGAATAGCAATAAATATTTCCCTAGCAGGTAAGTTGAACGTTTTAGCTTATAAATGTATTTGGCGGTCATACTAAAAATAAAAAAGAATTAAAAATGTTTTAAATTAGTAAAAATATCAAGCGGTATAATGATTTTCTTGTGCTTTATTCACATGAAAATAGTGTGATGAACACATATCTCACATATACGGACACTGTGCTTCCTATGTATGAAATTGGTTATATGTGTGGTGTATAGTGGAATGAACACGTATTCTATATATACCGCTGTATATTAAATTCCCTGTGTGTCCCAGACATGGAATGAACAGGTTAGATGTGTAGTTCAATGTGGCATAGACACATATTCACTGGCATGTCGTGAATTCCCTGTGCTTCCTAGACATGGATTGAACGGTTAGATGTGTAGTGTATAGTGAAACAAACACACATTACACATGTACGGCTGTATATTAACTTCCCTGTGCACCCTTGACATGACGTGAAAAGATTTGTGTAGTTTATAGTAGAATGAACACACATGCCACATATACAGCATATGAATGAATAAATATTGCATTCCTTGTGTGTTCTAGACATGTAATGAACATGTTAGAGACTGTTTACATTTGCGTTGGAGGCTCTGTTAGGGTGCTCTGTCACAAATTCCTTCAAAAATACCGGAAACAATAGCGCAGCGTGTTGCATTATTGTTTCTGGTAAATAGATGGAAACCCGACGGAACCCATTGAAGCCAATGGGTTCCATCGGGCGCCGGTTGTCTCCGTTCAACGGATCAACGAGCAGAATAATGGCACTTAATTTACATCTGTTAGCTGTAGCGAGCAGAAAACGGCAGTTTTTTGCACAGAATACCTTTGAAGAAGGAGAAAAGGCTGGTCATATGCTAGCAGTGGTAGCAAAGGCACAACAGGGGGTAACACATATCACTGCTTTAAAAACGGCGGAGGGCCATTTAGTTACAGAGAACTTGGAAGTTGTAAAAGTTTTGAGAGACTTTTATTCAGACCTATATACCTCCAAGGTGCATCCATCTACATCTGATATTTATACATGCTTAAATAAAGCAGAGCTCCCTAAGCTGTCAGGAAGCGCCAAGGCACTTCTGGATTCTCCACTCACGTTGGAGGAATTGGAAGAAGCAGTCAAACAGATGGCTAATGATAAGGCACCTGGGGCGGACGGGCTACCAGTTGAAATTTATAAAAAATACTCTGAGGTGCTCTTGCCCAAATTATTAGAAGTATTTCATTATTCATTGGATTGTGGTTCTTTGCCGGCTTCTATGCAAGAAGCCATTATTGTGGTCTTGCCCAAACCCGGGAAAGATCCTCAATTAGCTGATTCTTATCGACCGATTTCATTATTAACATCTGACGTTAAGATTCTGGCAAAGGCATTAGCTCTGCGGTTGAATGGTGTTATTTCTACCATTATACACCCGGATCAGACCGGTTTTATGCCTGCCAGGTCGACAGCCATGAATTTGAGACGTTTATTTTTAAATCTTCAGCTGAGGGCAGACAATGTAGGCGAAAGAGCCATTTTTTCACTGGACGCTGCCAAAGCGTTTGACAGTGTGGAATGGCAATATCTTTGGTGCACCTTGGAGGCTATGGGTTTTGGACCATCTTTTATAGCATGGATTAAGGTCCTGTATTCTTGCCCTACAGCCAGAATACAGGCAAATGGAGGATTGTCTCCCCGGTTTGCTCTTGAAAGAGGGACTAGACAGGGATGCCCATTATCGCCCCTCCTGTTTGCCGTTGCAGTAGAGCACTTGGCAGCGCGCATACGTGTGTCAGACGATATTAAGGGCTTCTTGTATGGCTCGGTGCAAGAAAAGGTAGCGCTTTATGCAGATGATATGTTTCTATACTTGGGGGATGTGGGTAGCTTTCTGACATAAACCATATCCCTAATTGAGAAATGTGGGGCATTGTCTGGGTTTAAAATAAATTGGGATAAATCCCATCTGCTCCCTGTGGATTCAATGTGCTCTATACCAGGGGTGCATGGGGTACCTGTAGGACGCGTTAAAAAAGTATGGATCAAGATCTCGACCTCCCCTTCTGAATATGTTGCTCTCAATTTGCAACCCCTTCTGGTCAAATTTAAAATGAAAATAATGGCTTGGTGTAAATTACATCTGACAGTTGTGGGTAGGGTCAATCTTATTAAGATGATCCTAATGCCACAATTATTGTATATTTTACATAACTCCCCTGTATGGATCTCATTACGCAACTTTTATTATATTAATGCACTTTTTAGGGACCTAATATGGCGGAAGGGTCGCTCAAGAATTAGATTAGAAATTTTACAGCGCGCAAAGCATGATGGTGGTTTGGCCCTACCCAACCCTTGGATATATTTTCTTGCCTCCCAATGTCAGCACTTTAAGGGGTGGGGGAAAATTATATCAAAGTGATCCAATGGATCGATTCTACAAGCACAGTTTGGACCATCTGTTTTATTCTCAGTTTTGGAGGCAGGTCACTCTATGTTGGCGGGCAGGAATACGCCCACATATACTCTAATGTGTAAAGTATGGGATAAGGTCCGAGCTATTAGAGATATGGGGGTTTGCACAATTTTTACACCTTTATGGGGGAATAAGGCACTTCCGGAATTCTTCTCTCTTGAAGGATTTGAGGTTTGGAAAGCAAGAGGCATCCTTTATGTCTCACAGTTGCTCCAGGAGGATGTATTTAAAACTTATCAACAGATCCAAGAGGAGTTTGAATTACCTCGAAATTCCCTCTATCAATACTTACAGATAAGACATGCTTTTGATGCCCAGAAGAAGGCGGTGGATTTGGCAATACACGCAGATGGGGTGTTATCTGTTTTACATACCGGGAGTGTTACATCAGGGGGTTATTTCACATATTTATCAGTTGTTGATCAGTAAATTTTTTGATAAATACCCCCTGATGGCTTCTAAAAAATGGGAAAGAGATATGGGTCCCATCTCTGAAGAACAATGGATAGATATTATGAAAGCAGTTCCGAATATTTCTCTTAGTGAGGCTGGGCGCCTTTCTCAATTATATATTATCCATAGAGTATACAGGACTCCTAAATTTATTTTTCATATTGGGGTAAGGAGTGATTCGAAATGCCCCGGAAGAGGGGGCTGACCATATGCATATGTTGTGGTCCTACCCACGGTTAACCACGTACTGGATGGATGTAGTGAAGGTGATTCAGGAGGCCTATGGACCTGTGTTGCAAGGGACTCCTATGGAGTGCGTTTTGGGATGTATTATGGACACCCCACCCTCTACTTTGGAGCAGTTGGCTATTGTAAGGTTGCTATATATAGCTAGAAAACTAATTGCACTACATTGGATACAAGGCGCCCCGCAGACTAGGAGCGAATTCATTGCGATAGTGAATAAAATGATTGTATTGGAAAAGGTTGTCTATGTAAAGCACAAAACGCTTAAAAAAATTCCAATCCATATGGGGACCATGGGTAGGGGTAATGGAATTTGTATTATAAAATTTATTCAGGGACTCTGTATGACCGCCAGCCTTTACACGGTATTGGGGTTATGTATATAGATGTGGGATAAGGAGAAGGGGGGAAATATCTGCCATATATTATATCTGTTTTGTATTTATTATACATGCTTGTAGATGATTAAGCTACTTGACATTTAGAAAATGATCTGTCCCATGTACCTTGTATTTTGTGAATAATGTATTCAATATTTGGTACAATTTCTATTTCATATACTATCTGATTTGGAATTTTGTGACGGTGTCTGGGGGGAGGGTTTGGGATAGGGTTTGTTTAATATGTTTTGTACTATATAATTTTGAAACTTCAATAAAAAAATTATCTGATTTAAAAAAAAAAGAATAATGGAATGGCCTAACGCAGAGGTGAACAGAGCCTTACGTGTGTCGTTTTTCGTAGAATGAACACATATTCCCTATATACAGGTATGTAGTGAATTCCCTATGCTTCTTAGAGGTGGAATAAACAGGTTATGTGTAGTTTATAGTGGAATTAACTCCTATTCCACATATACAGACACTGAATTCCCTTTTCTTTCTAGACATGGAATGAACAGGTTATATGTATAGCGAAATGAACACACAATCCACATATACTGGCATGTAGTGAATTCCCTCTGCCTCCTAGACATGGAAAGAACATGTTATGTGTATAGTTTATAATGGCACATATACAGCTGTGTATTGAATTCCCTGTGCATCCAGAATTTGAAATGAACATGTTATATGTGTAGTTTATAGAGCAAGGAACATACACAAGCATGTAGTGAATTCCCTGTGCTTCCTAGACACAGAATAAAGCGGTTATATGTGTAGTCTATAGTAGAATGAACAAATATGCCACATACAGCTGTATATATTAACTTTCCTGTGCTTCCTTCACACGGAATAAACGTGTTATATGTGTAGTTTATAGTTGAATGAACACCTATTCCACATATACAGACACTAACTGATTTCCCTGTACTTCCTAGACATGGGATGAACAAGTTGTATATGTAGTTAAACAGGTTTTCGAGGATAGGCCATCAATAGCTGATGGGTCGTAGTCCGACTCCGAGGACCCACATCGATCAGCTGTTTTGAAGGGGCCGCAGCGCTCATACGAGTGCTGCTTCCCCTTAATTTTCTCTTGCTCACTGTGAATGTTCCACACACATTTAGTGGTGATTCACAGGTATTGCAGCCTTTTCTCCATACACTTCAAAGACAAGGCTGCAATACATGTGAATCGCAACAAAATAAGCAGGTTATATGTGTAGTATATAGTAAAATAAACATATACAACTGTGTATTGAATTTCCTGTGCTTCATAGACACGAAATGAAACTTTAAATTAAAGTTACACTTTAAACACTTGCCTACCGCTGAACGACCATACGTTGCAGTGGTAGGCAGTTAACTGTGAGCCACCATTCTTAAAAGGTGGCCGCATTAACTATCTGCCGGCGCCAAGTGCCACTGCAGATTCCTGTGACTGCTGTTACTGTACAGCAGCAATCACAGGGAACACCCTGAAGTACTGTTACTCCATTAGCCCCCTAGGTGACGCAGTCAATAATTGCCACGGCATCAAGTTGGTTAGAGGGGGCTCTCTCTGTCACCCCATCAGCATGACGCAATCTTGGGGTGCCGATGGGTTGAAAAGGCAGCTGGAGGGCCTAGCAAAATCATTAGTTAGCCATGGTTATATGCCTATTAGGCTGTGCCAGAGGCATGGTCTAATAGATTGCATGTCAGTTTATCACTGACAGGCAATAATGCTTTTGGTATACTGAGTATACCAAAGCATTATGAAAGCGATCAGTAGGTCTCATTGTGAAATCCCTAGTGGGGCAAAATAAAAAAAAATAGATTTTAATAAAGTTTATTACAAAAGTAAAAATAAAAAGAAACACATAAATTACACATACGGTATATGGTATGGCTGCAATCGTAACCACTTGTTTAGTAAAGTTAACAAGTTAATTAAAGAGGCTCTGTCACCACATTATAAGTGGCCTATATTGTACATAATGTGATCGGCGCTGTAATGTAGATTACAGCAGTATTTTTTATTTAGAAAAACGATAATTTTTGACGGAGTTATGACCTATATTAGCTTTATGCTAATGAGTTTCTTAATGAACAACTGGGCGTGTTTTACTTTTTGGCCAAGTGGGCGTTGTACAGAGGAGTGTATGACGCTGACCAATCTGCATCATACACTTCTCCCCATTCATTTACACAGCACATAGCGATATAGCTATATCGCTATGTGCAGCCACATAAACACACTATAAAGTTACTGCAGTGTCCTGACAATGAATAAACATTACCTCCAGCCAGGACGTGATGTGTATTCAGAATCTTGACACTTCACTAACAGAATCCCAACACTACAGCACGCCAAGCGTAATCTCATTTGAAATTACAGTTTACAGCGTAATCTCGCAAGATTTCGCTTGCTGTGCTGTAGTGTCAGGATTGTATTAGCGAAGTGTCAGAATTCTGAATACACATCACGTCGGATAAGATTGGGCGCCATTTATCAGTTCGACACCTGCCACACATCTGCGGATTCTAATTTATTTACCCCATTATGATACCCTCTTATTATGCCCTGATGATCTCCACGCAGATTACATATGCCCCCACATTATAAACTGAAATACCAGTAAAACCCCAAACAGAACTACTACCAAGCTAAATCTGCGCTCCAAAAGCCAAATTCCACTCCCTCCCTTCTGAGCCCAACAGCGTGCCCAAAAAGCAGTCTATGTCCACTGATATGGCATCGCCAGACCCAGGAGAACCCGGTTTATATTTTATGAGGTATTTTTTCTTCAGTGGCACAAACTGGGCATAACATGTAGTGCACTAAAAGGGCACCATCCGTTGCACATTAACCCCTTCGCGCACCACGAACCAAAAAATGGTACCAATAAAAACGACAGCTCGTCCCTCAATGAATAAGCCCTCACCCCACTCTATTGACGGGAAAATAAAAAAGTTATGGCTCTTGGAATGCGGGGAGGGAAAAACTAAAAAGGAAAACAAAAAAATGGTTCAGTCCGGAAAGGGTTAATTACTTTCTAATGAAAAACCATTTATGACCACATATGGGATATTGCCGTACTCAGGAGAAATTGCTTTACAAATGTTGGGCGGCTTTTTTCTCCTTTATCCTTTGTGAAATTTAAAAAATTCAACATTTTAGTGGAGGAAATGTTGATATTCATTTTCACGACCTAATTCTAATAAATCGTGCAAAAGATGTGTGGAGTCTAAATGCTCACAATACCCCTAGATAGATTCTTTAAGTGGTGTAATTTCCAAAATGGGGGTCACTTTTGGGGGGTTTCCACTGTTCCACTGCGACATGGCACCCAAAAACCATTTCAGCTAAATTTGAGCTCCATAAGCCAAATAGCGTTCCTTCCCTTCTAAGCCCTGTTGTGGGTCCAAACAGCAGTTTATTACCACATATGGCATATTTCCGTAATCGGGAGAAATGGTTTTACAAAAGTTGGGGTGCTTTTTCTCCTTTATTTCTTGTAAAAATTAAAAATAGCTACCTTTTTTCAGAAAAAAAGTAGATTTTTACCTTTACAGAATAATTCCAATGAATTCAGCAAAACAACTGTGGCATCAAAATGCTAACTTTACCCCTAGAAAAATTCCTTGATGAGTATAGTTTCCAAAATGGGGTCACTTTTCGGGGGGGTTTCCACTATTTTGTTCCCTCCAGTGCATTGCAAATGCGACACGGCCCTGAAAACTATTCCAGCAAAATCAGAATTTCAAAATCCAAATGGTGCTCCTTCTCTTCTGAGCTTTGCTGTGGGTCCAAACAGCAGTTTATTACCACATATGGGGTATTTCTATAATCGGGAGAAATTGCTTTACATACGTTGGGGTGTTTTTTCTCTTTTTATTCCTTGAAAAATGTTTTACATTTCTACGTTTTTTCAGAAAAAAAGGTAGATTTTCATCTTCACATACTAATTGAAATAAATGTAGCAAAAAAACTGTTTGTTCAAAATGCTAACTATACCCCTAGATAAATTCCCTGAGGGGTGTAGTTTTCAAAATGAGGTCACTTTTGGGGGTCTTTACTGTTTTGGCAACACAAGACCTCTTCAAACCTGACATGGTATCTAAAATATATTCTAAAAAAAAGGAGGCCCCAAAATCCACTAGGTTCTCCTTTGAATCTGAGGTCTGTATTTCAGTAAATTGGCGCACTAGGGTCTCATGTGGGATATTTCTAAAAACTGCAGAATCTGGGCAATAAATAATGAGTTGCATTTCTCGGGTAAAACTTTCTGTGGTATAGAAAAAAATTTATTACAAAATAATTTTGTAAAAAAAATATGAAATTTGTACATTTCCCCTCTACATTGCTTTAATTCCTGTGAAACACCTAAAGGGTTCAAACACTTTCTAAATGCTATTTTGAATACTTTGATGGATGCAGTTTTCAAAATGGGGTGATTTATGGGGACTTTCTAATATATAAGACCCTCAAAGCCACTTCAGAACTGAACTGGTCCTTGTAAAAATTGCCTTTTGAAATTTTCTTAAAAGTATGAGAAATCGCTGCTAAAGTTCTAAGCCTTGTAACGTCCTAGAAAAATAAAAGAATGTTCATAAAACGATGCAAACATAAAATAAACATATGGGAAATGTGAACTAGTAACTATTTTGCGTGGTATATTATCTGTTTTACAAGCAAGATACATTTAAATTTAGAAAAATGCTAATTTTTGCAAATTTTCTCCAAATCTTGGTGTTTTTTACCAATAAATATTGAATTTATCGACCAAATTTTTTCACTAACATAAAGTACAATATGTCATGGGAAAACAATCTCAGAATCACTAGGATAGGTAAAAGCATTCCCAAGTTATTACCACATAAAGTGACACATGTCAGATTTGAAAAATCGTCTACGTCCTGAAGGCCAAAACAGGCTCAGTCCTGAAGGGGTTAAACTGCATGGTAAACAATGTAAAAAAATATATATTTATTTTTTCCACTCCCCATTTTAAAAATATCGAAAAGTTAATCAATAATTTATATCTGCACGAAAATGGTTATAATAAAAATATAACTCATCCCGCAAAAAAACGAGCCCACATACGGCTTTATTGATGGAAAAATAAAAAAAAGTTAAAGATCTCTGAATGCAGCAATTCAAGAATGAGAAAATTATGCTAAAATAAGCTTGGTAATGAAGTTGGGGTAAACCCTCCGGTTATGAAGTGTTTTAACATACATTTTAACCCCTTCCTGCCGCAGCCATTTTTCAGATTTTCATTTTTTCCTCCCCACTTTTCAAAAGCCATAACTTTTTCATTTTTCCGTCTATATAGTCCCATGAGGGCTTGATTTTTGCGTGATGAGTTGTAGCTTTTCAAGGCACCATTTTGTGTACTATATAATGTACTAGGGAACGGGAAATTCTTTGTGGGGTGGAAAATTTTAAAAAAACTGCGATTCCACCATTGTTTTTACGGTGCAATTAAAATGAAATGTTAACTTTATTCTTTGGGGCAATACGATTACAGCTATACCAAAATTATATAGTTATTTTTTTACATTTTACTACTTTTACAAGGAAAAAACTAACTGTAAGAAAATGTAAATGATTTTGTCGGCAAATCCTAAGAGCCATAACTTTTTTATTTTTCTGTCGATGAGCAGTATGAGGGCACATATTTTGCGGGACAAGCTGTAATTTTTAATAGTACCATTTTGGGGTACATGCAAGTTTTTGATCACCATTTTCTGTGAGAGATGAAGTGACAAAAAAAAAAGGCTTGCTAGGAGTACAAAGATGGCAGAACTGGGGGCCTTGATTAGGCCCCCAGGCTGCCAAGCCAACCAACGGCATCCCGTGATCACGTAGCAGGGAGGCCGATGGGTTGTCAGAGGGGGTCACTTCCTCTTTGTAAAGCTTTAAAGGAACAGTGTCACCACAAAAAAAATGTTCATGTCAGTTTTATGTTAGTGTTTTATTAAAAACGTTTTTATTTAGTTGTGTGTTTGTGTGTTACTTTTTTCTATTTTTTCACTTTTTCTTCCCTATGGGGGCTGCCATTTTTTTTTCCATTTCTGTATGTGTCGATTAACGACACATACAGACATGGAATACGGCAGCCACAGTCCCATAGGGACTGCGAACGGGGCCCGTCCCATCCACTTCTGTGTACGCCGTCTGTGTGGGAACGGTGCATGCGCCGCTCCCACACAGTCAAATTTGAAATGCGCGCCGTCCGGCGCCATTTTCCTGTGGACCGGAAGTCGCGGCCGGACAGTAAGATTACTACTTCCGATCGCGGCTTCCGGACTTGTGCACTTGGACCAGCGGCAGCAGACGGAGCGGACGGGCCGGAGGGAGCCGCGGCGGCAGGAGCAGGTAAGAGATTTCTATGTATGTTCGTGTTGGTGTGTGTTTACTACTGAATGTAAACCTACTACACTGTGTGTTAGCTCAAAAAATGGCGACACACAGTGTAGGAGGTTAGACCGTTCAATCCCCTCGTTTATCCCGGCACTAGCCAGGATAAAGGAGGGGGGGATTCTCAGAGCTCACTAGAGCGAGTGCTTTTTTCCCAATTTTGCAGCAAAAAGCAATGTGGTTGCTTTACCACATGCAATGCTGCATTTTTGGGAATAGCTCCATCTAGTGACCAGCACTGGAAAATATTATAAATTAGAATCTAATTTATAATATTTCCTGACTCGTGAAAAAAATAAAAAAAAATTGAACAATGTTTAATCACCTACACACTAAATGTTTAATTAAAAAAAACAAAACATGTTTTGCTGGCAACACATTCCCTTTAAATGCCGTGGTCACTATTCACCGTGGCATCTAAGGGTTTAAGTAAGCGGGATCGCGCCCTGTCCTGTGACTCCAGTACTTCTCCTGACGTCACTGTCCATATATGGACAGTGATGTCAGGCGTTTCCTGGAGTTCCTGAGCAGAGCATCAGCTACCGCTCTGTCCGTGGACTCGAGTAATGCTCCTGGCGTCACTCCATATATGGACAGTGACGTCAGAAGTTTCCTGGCTCTGGAGTTCCCGAGCAGAGCATCAGCTAGCACTCTGCACGGGGACTCCATATATGGCGTTTTCCCAGGGCAAGAATCCCGGAACAGAGCCCCTATTAGCGCTCTGCCTGAGGATTCCGACACTGGGGAACCCCCTGACATCACTGTCCATACATGGACAGTGACGTCAGGAGATTTCCCTGGATCGGAGTCACTGCAGCACTGCTCCTGTCGTCACTATCCATATATGGGCAGTGACTTCAGGAATTGCCCATCGCTTTAGTGCTGGACCCAGAAAAGGGAAGTATAATTGTTTTGCTATAAAAATTAGTGACACACATAAAAAATAAAGCAATTATTATACTTACCTTTTCTGGCTCCAGCGTTGGACCCAGAAAATGTCAGCGAGCTACGCTGCTTCCATAACTTCGGGAGCTATAGGGGAGCATTGGCACTAAAAGTGCCTAGGGCAGCATCAACTCTAAATAGAGCCCTGCTTTTGTAAAAAAAAAATCATGACTGATCATGAATACTTTTTTTAATGAAATTCTCAACAAGCTGAATTGTGCAAATATGACGTCTGTGCCCTTTGTCACTGATAGAGAACCAGGAATTCCAAGGGCACTGGAGAAAAACTTTCCTCAAATAAAAATGTACACTATGTTAATCATATATTAACCCCTTCCCAACATTTGCCATATGGATACGTCATGGAAAGCCAGTGCTTCCTGCATTTTGCCATCTCCATACGACAAATGCATGGCACTGGCTCAGAAGCTGAGTCGGTGCCATCATCGCTGTATGTCGGTGGTGTATTACAGCTGACATCCGGCTGTAATGGCGGGGACCAAAATTAGCTCCGATTCCCGCCATTAACCTCTTAAATGCAGCGGTCAAAAGCGATCGCTGCATTTAAGTTATTTGCAGCTCATCGGAACCCCAGCAATGAAATTGCAGTGGTTATGGTGGCTGCAATGGCAACCGAAGGCCTAATACTGGCATCCCGGTCTGCCTAGCACGGAAAACTTCAAGCCCCCGTCTGGAGGCCTTTTTTTTCATTTTTTAAATGCTAAGATCGGACTTTTACGGACGCAGCGATACCAAATTATTTTTTACATTGTGCTTGTGGAAAAGGATTTTTTTTTTTTTTACACTCGCGAAAATTTATCGAACGTTTTTACACATCTTATTAGTTCCCCTAGGGGACTTGAACCAGCGTCCACTTTGTTGCATGTGGAGTTGCTGAAGCAGCGTAACTCGCTGAGCTACGCTGTTTCCCGAACTCCCATAAAACTGAACAGTAGTTACGGAAAAAGCGTAGCTCGCATGCTACGCTGCTTCCGTAACTGCCATTCACTACTATGGGAGTTAGGGGAACAGCATAATCTCGCGAGACTGTGCTTGCTGAGCTGTAAATCACACACAAACGTTACTGAAGTGTCAGGATTCTGAATAGACCTCACGTCCTGGCTGGTAGTGATGTCTATTCACTGTCAGGACACTTCCGTAACGTTAATGTGTGTGTATATGTGGCTGCACATAGTGATCTAGTAAGATTACTATGTGCTGTGTAAATGAATGGGGAGAAGTGTATGACGCTGATTGGTCAGCGTCATACACTTCTCTCCACAACGCCCAAAAATGACGCCTCTGTCAAAAATGATAGTTTTTCTAAATAAAAAACACTGCTGTAATCTACATTACAGCGCCAATCACATTATGTAAAAGATAGGCCACTTATAATGTGGTGACAGAGCCTCTTTAAGGCTTCCATAAGTCAGGAAATAAAAAAATAGAGAGGCGATTTATCAAGGCCCGAAAATTAGGGAACGAGGAAGGGGAAGGCCCAAACATATCTGATGGAATCAAGTGTGCCCGTATTATACCAGGCCAACACTTTCCCAGCAAAATTCCCCAAACTGCAAAGGTGCGGAATGTGAACCAAAAGGGGGATAAGGAAGTACACCATTTATCAGTGCGACACTGGACTGTGCAGAAAGGATTGTTTCACAGCGTAACACACATCTATTTTACTGTTTTTTTTAACCCAATTATTATACCACCTGACTGTGTCCCTGATGTACTCTGCCCAGCTTACATGTACCCCCACATTATAAACGGAAACACCAGCAATACTCAAGCAAAACTACTACCAAGCAAATCCACGCTCCAAAAGCGAAATGGTGCTACCTCCGCTCTGAACCCTACAGCGTGCCCAAACAGCTGTTTACTTCCACATATATGGCATCACCATACCCGGAAGAACCCTTTCATCAATTTTTGGGATGTGTGTCTCCAGTGGAATAAGCTGGGCAAGACAGATTTGCCACTGAAATTGCATATCTAGGGAAAAATTAAAATTTTTACTTGACACCATCCGCCGCATTTTACATATCCAAATAACATGCTAATACAATATAAACATCATGTGATGTGGTGAGGTACAGAAATCTACAACCAAAAAAAGATATATCACAGGCAGTATTGTGAAAAGAAAGGTCATGAATGGACAATACACCTGACGAAAAGCACATAGAAATGTGCACAGATGTAACAATGATTAATCAGCTAGGATTGCATAAATAGCATAAGGAAGAGCCTGAGTCAAAGGCTCAGAGAACTGTACAAACCCGTGGATTGCATGGTACGTCACACAAAAAGTATCTCCACACTAAACACCCCCGATGCGCGTTTCTCTGTCAGCTTTCTCAAGGGGTACTCAAAGTACCTCACCTCATCACATGATGTTTATATTGTATTAACATGTTATTTGGATATGTCCTCGTTGTATCTCCACACTATCCTTTTAATTGCTTGTATCATTGAGTTTATCTTTTGATGGCCAATATGCGGTTATGTGCATTTCAATAAAGTTTATTTTATATTTTCATGGTACAAATTCTGTGCTGTGTGTCGTTTATCTAGTTGTGGATATACTATATGTCCTCACGTTTTGTCATAGGTATTCAGTTTTGGTTTTGTGATTTGTGTGGACGCATAATTCTTTGGCGTATGCCCATGGTCTATACTTGAATAGGTATTCATCACCCCTTAATAAATGCCTTGAGGGGTGCAGTTTCCAAAATGGGGTCACTTCTCAGGGGGTTTCTTTTATTATTTCACATCAGAGCCCTGCAATTGTGAACCAATACTTTGTAAATCGCCAAATTAGGACTCAATTTACATGGTACTCTTTCAATCCTGAGCCCTTTCAAATGTCCAGGCAAAAGATTAGGGCCACATGTAGGGTGTTTCTAAAACCAAGAAACATAGCATAATAATTAGAGAGTGGTCTTGTTATGGTGGCACAAGCCGGGCACCACATATTGGCATATCTATGGAATAAAATCCCAATTTCCCTCTGCAACATCGAGTGCACACTAATTTCTGCAAAACACCTGCGGGGTTAACATGCTCACTACACCCCTAGATGAATACTTTGAGGGGTGTACTTTCCAAAATGGGGTCACTTTTGGGGAGTCTTTACTGTTTTGGTACCACAAGACCTATTCAAACTTGACATGGTGCCTAAAATATATCCTAAAAAAGGAGGTCCCAAAATCCACTAGGCTCCTTTGCTTCGGAGGCTGGTGCTTCAGTCCATTACTGCACTAGGACCACATGTCGGATATTTCTAAAAACTGCAGAATCTGGGCAATAAATATTTAATTGTGTTTCTTTGGGTAAAACCTTCTGTGGTACAGAAAAAAATGTATTGCAAATTAATTTCGGGGGAAAAAAATTACATTTGTAAATTTCACCTCTACTTTGTTTTAATTCCTGTGAAACGCCTAAAGGGTTTAAACACTTTCTGAATGCTGTTTTGAATACTTTGAGGGGTGCAGTTTTCAAAATAGGGTGATTTATTGGGACTTTCTAATTTATAAGGCCCTCAAAGCCACTTCAGAACTGAACTGGTCCCTGAAAAAATAGGCTTTTGAAATTTTCTTGAAAATGTGAGAAATTGCTAAAGTTCTAAGCCTTGTAATGTCCTAGAAAAATAAAAGGATGTTCAAAATACGATGTAGACATATGGGAAATATAAACTAGTAAGTATTTTATGTGGTATTACTATCTGTTTTACAAGTTGAGACATTTAAATTTAGAAAAATGCAAATTTTTGCTAATTTACTCTAAATCTTGGTGTTTTTTTACAAATAAATATTGAATATTTATCCACTTCTGGGAGGTGACCACTGCTTTGGTCCCACAGGGGCTATGCAAATGCGACATAGCAACCAGAAACCAATCCAGCAAAATCTGCACTCCAAACGCTGCTCATTCCCTTCTGAACCCTGCCCTACATTGCAGCGCCGATCTGCTGCAATAGCAGATAGGGGTTGCAAAATCTGGTGACAGAGCCTCTTTAAGTCCACTAATTTCTGCAAAAAACCTGTGCTGTCAAAATGCTCACTATACTTCTAGATAATTTCCTCAATGGGTGTAGTTTTCAAAATGGGATAATTTGTGGGGGGGATTCCACTGTTTTGTCCCCTCAGGGGCTTTGCAAATGTCACATGGCCTCCGCAAACCATTCCTGCTAAATTTGAGCTCCAAAAGCCAAATAGCGCTCTTTCCCCTCTAAGCCCTGCCCTGTGTCCAAACAGCCGTTTGTTTACCAAATATGGGATTTTGTTTTACTCGGGAGAAATTGCTTTACAAATGTGGCGGTGCTTTTTCCCCTTTAGTCCTTGTGGAAATGAAAAAAAATTAGCTATACCAACATTTTCCCTTGCTGGAAATGTCACAGAAAAGATTCAGAAGTGTCAGGATTCTTAATAAACATCACGTCCTGGCTGGAGGTGTAATGTATATTCATTATCAGGACACTGCAGTAACGTTATAGTGTGTGTATGTGGCTGCACATAGCGATATCGCTATGCGCTGACTAAATGAATGTAGAGAATTGCATGACGCTGATTGGTCAGCGTCATACACTCCTCTGTACAACGCCCACTTGGTCTAAAGAAAAAACACGCCCACTTGGGCATTAAGAAACTAATTAGCATAAAGCTAAAAATCGCTCATAAAGTGGTAAAAATAGATCGTTTTCTAAATAAAAAGCACTGCTGTCACCTACATTATAGCGCCCATCTCCTTATGTAGGAGATAGGGCACTTATAATGTGGTGACAAAGCCTCTTTAAGATGACAGACAAACAATGAGGCAGAAGCCAAGGCTTGAAGATTATGACTATAATCGTTTACCAGCTCCAGATTTATACCATAGCACTGTTTTGCAAGGAAAATTTGAGGACAGAAATACAAACTAACATGAAATTGATTATATTTCTACTTATTTCATGGAGAATACTCTGTACCTAAAATATTGAATGGCAAAAAAACAAACAAAACAAAAAAATATACCACTAATTGTGATCCGTGGAATGCAAAGCCTACAGAGGATGATTTTCATCTTCTGGAAAATCTTAAAGGGAACCTGTCACCAGCATTTCACCTATTAAACCAGCAATACCTGGTGGTAGTGGGTGAAAAATAATTTCTATGTAACCTATAATTGTCGTCTTAGTCGGCTCTGTAGCTTTAGTATTCAGCTTTTTAGTGTTCCCACACCGTATGCTAATGAGCATAAGAGTCATATCTTAGTTTGAAAAGCGTCAAATCTTCGTTTGAAACGACTCAAATCTTCATTCCTCAAGTCTTTCCGAGTTTACCCTGCCTCCTTACTTTTGATTGACAGCTCCTCGCCTTTGCCCAGCACACTAAATCCCGTGCTTGTGCATTGATGTCCTCTTCTGGTGTGTGCGCACAAAGCAACACCGGATTGTTACGATAAAATGCGCGAAATGCTTGCAGACTGTTATTTACAGTCGGAAGAGGAGTTTGGGAGAGAGGATAACGGTAATGAACTTTTGATAACGGCCAGTGAGGGATAAGTAAAGTTTAAAGGGAATGTGTCGCTAGAAAAAATGTTTCATTTGTTTTAGTTAAACAGTTAGTCTATACATGATTACACATTGTTCTAATTTTTTTTATTTTTTCACAAGTCAGGAAATATTATAAATTAGATTCTAATTTATTACATTTCCATGTGCTGGTCACTAGAGGGAGCAATTCCCAAAATTGCAGCATTGGCATTTGGTACAGCAACCTCATTGCTTTATGCTGCAAAATTGGAGAAGATACACTCGCTATAGTGTGCTCAAACAATCCCCCTCCTTTATCCTGGTTAGTGCCAGGAGAAAGGAGGGTGTTGATTGTTCAAACCTCCTACACTTTGTGCCGCCATGTTTTGAGCGAATGCACAGTGTAGTAGGCTTAGATACAGTGGTAATCACAGAGTCTAACACGAGCATACACAAACATAGCTTACCTGCTCCTGCCGCCTCCGCTCCTTGTCTTGCTTCTAAACACATGGACTGAAGCCGTGAACGGAAGTATTCCTCTTCCTGTCCGGCCGCGGCTTCCGGTCCACATGAAAATGGCGCCGGATGTCGCTCAGCCGAAGACCTTCCTTTTGGACTGTGGGAGTGGCGCATGCGCCGTTCCCACACAGACGGCGTACGCTATAGTGAATGGAACGGCTCTAGTTCACATTCACTATGGGGATGTATGTGCCGTATTCCATCTCTGTATGTGTCGTTAATCGACACATACAGAGATGAAAAAAAAAATGGCAGCCCCCATAGAGAAGTAAAAGAAAGAAAAAAGTAAAACACAAATAAATAAAATTTATTTTAATAACATACTAAAAGCAAAAACATATAAAAAACATTTTTCCCGAGACACCCTCCTTTTAATAGGTGAAATGTTGGTGACAGGTTCCCTTTAAGGATGAAGTAAGACAGACCCTTGGATCACATGCATGGCTTTGTGGAGAAGCAATAGAGGAAGTGATTATGAACTTTATATGCAAATGGGAGCATATAGAAAACATCATCTTGTATCCAGTTTACATCTATTAGAGCAGTGTTTCCCAAACTGTGGGTCGCAGGGAGTCATGTGAAGACCTCCAGGGGGTGGGGTCGCGAACCACTCACCGATGTCCTGGTTTAAAATGTATCTGCGTCCTCAGGATGCAGATACAGTTAAATCCAATGTTGGAGAACCTGTCTCAATTCTCTAAATACAAGAAACGTTCTAGTCAGATAATGTTTTAACTGTAGATAGTAAAGTTAGTCCTTTAACGACAACCCGAAATTAGAGATTATATGTGGAAAAGTATTAATTAACCCATTCTCAATAACTTGCGATCGGTATAAAAAAAACTTTGTTTCCACCAATAAAGATACATTTTATCCTTCAATACATGCCAAATAGGGGTAACAGAGCAAAAATAAAAAACTATTTCCACATCCTTTTTTGTTTTATCCCAAAGCATTTGAAGCAAATATGCTGTCGGAAGGCCAACGCCTTTATATTTTGCCAGAAGGTTAATTTCCAAAGATGAAAAAGTAGAGTAAGCACCATTGAAATTGGGATTTGCGATAAGATATGACTATTTAAGGATGGAAATATCTGACCCAATCAGTTGTTGAAGCTGGGAGGCAATAAAGTAGTTTCTATAATCAGGGATAGGCAGCCCACCGAACCTTGCATGAGCTCTCAATTCATCAAGACTGGTGCATGTTTTTTTTTACCATGCCATAAAATATCTCTAGTAATATATCAAATATTCCCTTTGGGAGCAGTATTAGTCAAATCTAAAGGGTGTATATACAATCAGTTGCAAACAACCCATCTTAAAAGGGTTTTCCACTACTTTAAAAAAAAAACAAAAAAAAACACTGTAATGCTGCTGTCATGTGACTTTTATTGTCCCCTGACGATCATTTAACCCCTTCCCCCTGCTTGCATTCTGGGCCCTAATGGCATTGTCACATTCAAAGACCTATAACTTTTTTATTTTTGCGTCGACATAGCTGTATAAGGTCTTGTTTTTTGCGGGACGACTTGTAGTTTTTATTGGTACCATTTGAGAGTAGATGCGACTTTTTGATCACTTTTTATCACATTTTTTTTAAGTCAGGATTAACAGAAAACAGCACTTTTTCCATTGTTTTTTATTTAATTTTTTTACGGCGTTCACCGTGCGGATTAAATAATGTAACAGCTCTATAGTCAGAGTCGTTACGGACGCGGCGATACCAAATATGTGTAACTTTTTTGCTTTATTGTGGGCTTTTTTAATAGTAAAGTATTTTGTAAGGGAAAAAAGTGGGCTTTTTATTATTTTTTTAACTTTTTTTTTAATGAACTTTATTCAACTTTTTTTAACTTTTATACTAGTCCCACTAGGGGACTTCACTATGCGATCCTCCGATCTCTATTATAATACACTGCAATACTTTTGTATTGCAGTGTATTACTGCCAGTCCGTTTAAAACGGACAGGCATCTGCTAGCATGACCTAGCAGGCATTCACGACAGGCAGACCTGGGGGCCTTTATTAGGCCCCCGGCTGCCATCGTAGACACTCAGCGATCTTATCGCCGGATGTCAGTGGGATGAGAGGGAACTCACTCCCTCTCACCAAAACCACTCAGATGCGGTGCACGCTATTGAGCACCGCATCTGAGGGGTTAAACAGGTGAGATCGATACTAATATCGATCTCACCCGGCAGAGCAGGGACGCCCACAGCCCTCAGCTGCCTCTGGCAGCTGAGAGCAGGGAGATTTCACGGCTCCCTGCTCTGTTTACTTTTTTCTAATGCAGCGCCGTGGAATAGCGGCGCTGTAGAATAAAGCCCATTAATGACCGCCGTGAAAAGGCTTATCGGCGGTCATTGAGGGGTTAAATACAATTATTTTCACCTGCGCAAAAAAATATATTATTTGATCCTTTTAGATTTCGCTTAACTTCGGTCATACACCCGTGTTCGAGGCATCCTATTGGTCTAAAGCCTCCTCAATACCAATATATTTCTTTGATTACGCCTCAATGCAAGCACTATTTTATTTTAATTTATGTTATCCCTCAGTGCCCGCACGCCCCGCAAAGATGGTATCTACAGTGATAATGGCACTGAGGAATAACATTAATTCACATTATTCCTCAGTGCCATTATCACTATAGATACCATCCTTGAACGGCACTGAGGGACAACTAATGAAAATAAAATAGTGCTAGCATTGAGGCGTAATCAAAGAAATATATTGGTATTGAGGAGGCTTTAGACCAATAGGATGCCTCGAACACAGGCGCAATAAAAAGACTTTTAACCCTTTAACGACCGATGACTAAAATGAACGTCCTGGTCGGCTGCTAGATCGCGAACCATGACGTTCATTTTCGTCAGTATTTCAAACTGTCACTCTGTGTAAACACAGAGTGACAGGCGCGTGCTGACAGCTGTCCTAGACAGCTGTCACATCAGTTTCGCCGGACAGCGGACCATCGCCGCTGCTTTCAGCAATTAACCCCTTAAGTGCGGCGACGGATTGCCGTCGCCGCATTTAAGTGGTTTGAAGCACATCGGCAGCCCCCATGAAGTGATCGTGGGGGCTACCGATTCCTGTCGTGGCAATCGGAGGTCAGACAATGACCTCCGGGTTGCCATGTACGGGAGCCTCGGAGGAACAGCCTTCGGCCGGTCCTCCTCGGCTTCCTGTCAGAGTGACAGTTACGTCACAATGACAGAGTACATTACACTACGTGTGTAGTGTAATGTACTCCAGCAGCGATCAAAGCTGCAAGTCTGAACGTCCCCTAGTGGGACAAGTAAAAAAAAGGAATAAAAATGTTTTAAAAAAAGTGTAAAAATAAAAGTTAATAGTTATATAAACACAAAATGATTTTTTTTTTCCTATAATAAGACTTATTATAGAAAAAAAATTAACGCGTTAAAAAAGTACACATATTTGGTATCGCCTCGTTCGTAACGACCCCAACTATAAAACTCTAATGATATTTTTCCCGCACGATGAACACCCCAAAAAAAATCAATAAAAAACTACGACAGACTCGCAATTTTTTTGGTCACCACCGCTCCCAGAATAAAGAATAAAAAGTGATCAAAAAGTCGCATGTACCCAAAAATAGTACCAATAAAAACTTCAATCCGTCCCACAAAAAACAAGCCCTTACATAGCTTTTTTGACAAAAAAATAAAAAAATTATGGCTCTCAGAATATGGTGACACAGAAAATATTTTTTTTTATAAATAAGTGATTTTATTGTGCAAACACAAAAAAAAAAGGGAAAAAACCTATATACATATGGTATCGCCGTAATCGTACCAACCCGCAGAATAGAGTAAAAATGTCATTTATAGCGTACGGTGAACGCTGCAAAAAGAAAACCTAAAACACGGTGTCAGAATTCCTGTTTTTTGGTCAGGATTGCAAAAAAATGGAATAAAAAGTGATAAAAAAAAATAATTGCATGTACCCTAAAATGGTACCAATAAAAACTACATATTGTCCCGCAACAAATAAGCTCTCACACGGCTCCGGTGGTGAAAAAATAAAAAAGTTCTGGCTTTCAGAATATGGCGATGCAAAATGTGCAGTGTGTTCCAAAAGCACATCTATGAATTATTATTTATTTACCGCATTATTATACCCTCTTATTACGCCCTGATGTACTTTGCACAGCTTACATATGGCCCCACATTATAAACTGAAATACCATCAATACCCCAAACAAAACTACTACCAAGCAAAATCTGCGCTCCAAAAGCAAAATGGCGCTCCCTCCCTTCTGAGCCCTGCACCGTGCCCAAGCAGCAGTTTGCGCCCACACATATGGCATCTCCATACCCGAGAGAAACCGCTTAACGTTTTATGAGGTATTTGTCTTCTGTGGCACAAACTGGGCACAACATATTATGCACTACAATGGCAGATCAGTGGAAAATTGAAATTTTCACTTTAAACCATCCGCTGTGCACTAACCCCTTTGTGCACTATGACTTAATTGCCTGTCATGGTGCGGCGGTTGATGTATGGAGCCGGCTCACATGCTGAGCCCGCTCCATACGCTGCGGGTGTCAGCTGTGTATTACAGCTGACACCCGGGACTAACTGACAGGTACAGCGATCGCTTTGTTACAGAAGCCTGTAAGAATAACAATATACTGCAATACATTAGTATACATTAGTATTGCAGTGTATTGTACCAGTGATCCAATAATCGCTGGATCAAGTTCCCTAAGGGGATTGATTAATAAAATGTGTAGAAGAGGACTTCTGGTTCCGGCGCTGGGATGTGAGGACGGAGTTGCATGATCTCCTGAAGCCCTGATCCCCTAACCCATCGACTCCACACACCCGCAAGATATAACCACCCCGGCGCTTGGAGGAGAGTTGGGTGACAAGAACCGGGCGGTTTATGGAGAGATATCTCCTCCGGAGCGGCAGCAGAGAGATCTCCTGCCCGGCCGAACACAGCACACAAGGTGAGGCGCCATCCAAGATGGCGGCGCCGCTACAGCCATCACTTTCACAGAGCCGGTCTCAGAGCCCAGAAATACAGAGGGAAATTTTATCGCCGTCAGTAATGACTGACTCTCAGATTGATTAGCGGAAGCTGGCAATTGAGGTAGCTACCCAACTGGCCCCTGACATTAGAGACTCCCTAATAGCCACAGTCACAACAACGCTCCAAAAACTCCAAAATGAGGTGACATCACATGGCAATCGACTAGATGAATTGGAACAGCGGGTTGGTCTCATGGAAGATGAATTCGCAGGGGCACATACCTGCATTAGAGGCCTAATGCGAGATAACAGAAAACTCAGGGACCGCTTAGAAGATCTTGAGAATCGTTCCAGAAGGAATAATCTACAGATAGTAGGACTGCCTGAGCATATTAGACCGCAGCTCCTGCAGGGCATTTGCGAGACGGAGTTACCAGAAGCGCTAGGCCTGACCAGATCTTGCAGAGTGGAAAGGGCGCACCGAGTGGGCCCCCCTGGTCCGAGCGCCAATGCCAAAGGAGAGCCGCAAATCAGACCGCGCAAGGTGATCATGCGTTACTTGGATTACAATGATAAAGAGGAACTTCTGTGCACTTTCCGGAACCGTAATATCCCTTTGCATATAAGGGGTGCAAAAATCATCCTGTTTGCAGATTATTTGGCAGAAGTCACAAGGCGTCGGAGAGCATTTGGAGGGGCCTGCACCTCCCTTTACAAACGCAAAATTAAATTCCAACTACAATATCCGGCGACCTTGAGGATCATAATAAACTAGAGAAAAAGAGTCCATATATATCCACATATGAAAAAATTACACATCTTTATTAATAGCATCAGATACATAAAATTACAAGAACAGAGAACCTAAAATTAAATCCTTGACTGAATCACAAGTACCTATATTGAACAGAGTATATTGAATTACATTTAAGTATATAAACTTTATTAATGTTCAAAATTCCTCCTACACAGGGTACATCTACATAAATAAATGCAAATACAGAAGGTACAACAGACCCAGACTGAGTAATGTTGAAAAGTATATAGACCCGCGTTTGCCTAAAGAGACTAGTGTCCTTAGAAAAATGACATAGTGTCCATATGAGTCCAGCAAATGCACTTACCCATGTTTTGAGGAGAATCGTGTGACCCAGAGTATAGAAGTGCGCTCCGACGCGCGTTTCGCTTATAGCTTTCTCAAGGGGTCCTTGAGGATCATGCAGACGGATGGCGCCAGCAAGGTATTTCACAATCCTGAGGAGGCGGCAGTATATGTAGACAAGATCCCTGGACTTCGGGGCCCTAGAAAATCGGGAGAGGAGACGGCGAGTCAAGGTACAGGAGGGGAAGGACCCCGTGCACCAGTTTCTCCACCGAGGGACTGTACATGGTCAGATATCGCCCGCAATTCCACTTCCTCACCCAAGCAGCAACCGGCAGAATCGTCTAAGACGCCACACAGACAACGCTCAGAAAGCCGGCTTGCAACCATCCCGGACTGATAAGTATCTCATAGGGGCTCCATGAGCGCATTTGATTGTGCCTTATATATTCATGTGGCAATTGGTTCTGGTGGGTGGTTATTTCGACAAAATTCCTGCTATAATAGGCATAAGCACTTGTACCCGTGATGTATAGGAAGTCCAACTTATTTTTATATTTTAAAATTTGAAATATGAAGATCCAGTATGTCACAAAAAGATGGCGGGAAGGGGAGTGGGGGAGGGATCACAGACCAGAAAAAAGTGAAGTTATGTATGCCAATTTAAAGTTTGTCTCACAGGAAATGCTGGTGACATTCCTGGATGGGCATTTTGTTGTTAAAAGTTGTGCCAATTCTCTGGCACCAAATGTAAATGTTGTTATTGTAATGTTGGGAGCAATCTGGAGCAGACGCCGCCGAGCGGCTACCAATGCAGCAAAGCACTCTTGCCTAGAAATAGATATATATGACCAGTCAATAGTGAACCTTTTCGGAACGCCCAATTTATGCAGCTGACCTCATGGAATGTAAAGGGCTCAGGTCCCCTAACAAGAGAATGATGGTACTCCGTCACTTAAAAAAAAACTCCATACAGACATCGCTCTTCTTCAGGAGAACATTTGGAGGAGAGTGACTTCCACCGCATGAAAAAATTGTGGGTGGGCCAAGTATACGGCTCTTCAGCTTGTGGCCGTAAAGCGGGGGTACTTATTTTAATAAATAGAAACCTGGTACATGAGGTAATTCATACTGAGGCAGATAAGGAAGGGCGACTGCTCCATATTGCTCTAAGCACACCATGCGGGGTATTAAGCATTTATAACGTGTATGGACCTAACAGTGATAATATTTCGTTTTTCAATGGTTTGGAGAGGGCCCTTCTGTCGGATAATGTCCAGCACAAAATAGTGGGAGGTGATTTTAATTCAGTTTCTGATCACAAGGAGGATAGACGCACACACAATTCACAAAGCACGGAATCCATTCCGACAAGGGCCCCCAGAAAACAGGACCGAGTGTTAGGACCCCTGATGGAAAGAACACACTTAATAGATCCCTGGAGAAGGGGTAACCCGGATGCCCGGGAATTTACGCATTACTCCCACGCTCAACAGTCCTGGTCCAGGATAGACTACCTTTTAATATCTCCAACATTCGCCGAGATAGGGGACTTAGTGATCTCGGATCACGCCCCGGTACGGATAGATTTCCAGGAAATATATCCTAGAGGATCAGACTTCATATGGAGATTCCCGGCGCATTTAGCAACTGATGACACATTTGTGAGACAGCTAAGAGGGTGGTGGTTAGAATACACGTCGACGAATTCAGGACACAGACATGACCCCTCACTGTTCTGGGATACGGCCAAGGCAGTGCTGAGGGGGAGGATAATGGCATATACCGTCAGCAAAAAACGGGAAATAACGCAAAAATTTAATGCCTCTAGTGCTACACTGAGGGCAACTTATACAGCATACTTGGCACACCCTACATTGGATGCTAGACAGGCCTGGATTCAAGGCAAAACAATCTTTTGACGAGTGGGCAGCTCAGAAAGAAACACTGCATACTCGAGATTTTGAAGCTACTTTACATAAGTTTGGCAATAAGGCGGGTAAACTTTTGGCCAATATGGCTCGAGGAAAACGCTCAGTGCAACACATAGCGAAATTGAGGGATCATAATGGGCGAGAAACATGTGATCCATCTAGTATTAACACCATCCTGGCCAAATTCTATGAGGAGCTGTACTCTGATACATCTTCCCTGCCGCTGACAGACACACTGTTAGACAAGGTCACTTTACCGGTCATTTCCGCGGAACAGTTGCAACTTCTAAATGCCAGGGTCACAAGGGAGGAGGTAGATGAGGCAATAAGAAACCTAAAAAATAGTAAGGCACCTGGCCCAGATGGGCTGACCGGCGAATTTTTTAAAGTAATGCGGGAACAGATTACGGAGACTTTGGTCTCCTTGTTTAACAATGCTCTGGGAGAGGAGGGACTACCACCATCAGCAGACACATCTTATGTGAACTTATTGCTAAAACCGGGAAAGGATCCCCTACTACCAGGGTCATACAGGCCCATATCGCTCATAAACGTGGACGCCAAACTCCTTTCCAAAATCATAGCTGATAGGTTAGCGAATATAATGCCGTTCCTCATAGCCCCAGAACAAGTAGGTTTTATTAAAGGTAGGTCGGCGGTCACTAACATTAGGACAGTTCTGGCAGTGTTAGATAGAGTACAGCATAACCCATTTCCGGAGGAACATTCGGCTTTACTTTTACTAGACGCGGAGAAAGCTTTTGACAATGTCCGATGGAAATGGTTGGATGCAGTCCTGGATAGGATGGAAATAACGGGGGCATTCAGGATCTTATTACACCACATTTACAAAGACCCTAAGGCTAGAATCTCCACACCGGGCTTTCTATCTAAACAATTCCGCCACTATTATTCAATCTGGCTTTGGAGCCACTGGCACGTTATTTGGCGTCATCCAATCTATATACGGGCATAAGGGTGGGGGAGATGGAGGTCAAGGAAACTTTGTTTGCAGATGACATCCTGTTATTTCTCGCAAACCCCCTTAAAGATGTTCCTCGTATCTTTCAGGCATTGAACGACTTTGGGAGCTATTCAGGGTACAAAGTTAACATGTTAAAATGCCAGTTATTAGATTTGGGAATACAGGACCCAGCATATAGGCGGTCCCTAGCCACCCTGGATGTTGAGATGGCAAAGCCAAACATTACTTATCTGGGTATTAAGGTGGGTCGAGCACCCAACTCCCTATATGATCTAAATTATCCCCCCCCTTATACAGGATATCCAAGCAGATCTTCTGAGATGGCACAGTCTACCTCTATCACTTATGGGAAGGAGCTGTTTGGTCAAAATGTCAGGATTTGCGAAATTACTCTACCCGCTCCAGATTATTCCTCTTCCGGTCAAGCACTCAGATATCAATATACTCAACTCATCATTTACCAAATTCATATGGGGGGGTAAGAAACCGAGAATAGCGCTCACGAAACTCATGATGCGGAAGGCGGGGTCAATTTCCCTAACATCCGAGGTTATAACCTGGCCTGTCTGAGTAGACACCTGCTAGACTGGAAACACAACACAGAGTTCCACTCCAACACTAGATTGGAGAGACAGCTAGCAAAACCCTGGGACCTCATGGCTCTGGTACACACAACGTTCACTTGTCTCCCAAAGATCGTCAAGAAATCATCTCTGCTACGAGATACCATCATTGCCTGGAAGGTACTGCGCAAACATTATAATCTTTCTTACCGCATTTCAAAACATATGCCCTTATGGCAGCACCCAGAGTTTGCAGCAGGAAGATCTAACAAACTAATGTCAGAATGGAGGGAGAAAGGGGTAGCGACACTGGGGGATATGTTTCACGCACAGGATAAGAGGTGGTTAACCTTGCAAGAGCTCTAGAATAAGTACGTTTTTGCACGGCATTAGCACTTACAATACATGCAAATAGTTAATCACTGTAAAACTAAACTTGCGGATGTAGCGTATGAGGTCCCCCCCCCCCCCCCCCCAACCTGTTTGACTCATGGTTCACGGACAATCACAGACACTCCATTTCCCAATTATATAGTACACTCAGACCATTACTACTGAAGATGTCCCCGGGGCAGGCCTTTGGGAGATGGGAAAAACTGTTTAACCCCTTCACGACCAGCCCACGTAGATTAACGGGCTGCCGTGCTGGGCTTTTCTCCTGCAGCCCGTTAATCCACGTGCTGTCAGAACAGAGTGCACAGCGCTCTCCCTTTGCTCTGAATCTCTCAGCACACGCTGCTACTAGCAGCCTAAGTGCTGAGAGAAGACATCAGGACCGGATTGGTGTCGGTCCTGATGACGTGATCACCATGATAAAGCTATCATGGTGTTCACAGCAAAGTTTGTTGCAGCAACAAACTTTCTGTGCTGTTCGTTACAATGTTTCTCCTCCCTCCCTGTCAGATCGTTCTGAGACAGTGGGGGAGAAGAAGCTGTGCCGAGCAGCTGCTGTGTGTCTCCTATAAAGACACAGCAACTGTGAAACACACACACAAACCACCTCCACATAGATAGTTTAGTGTAGGCAGCTAGTTATAGTTCAGGTAGTCTGTTAGGTAGATAGTACTCAGACTAGGACAATTAATTAGTTAGTAATCAATTAGGGCTTATAATGTGTGTGTGTGTATATATATATACACATACACACGTCTATATTATATATATATACACACACACGTATTATATATAGACATATATTTTAAATTTGTTAATACTAAAAATTTATAATTAGGGATGTTATATATCTATATCATCATATAGATATATACGTACATGTAATATATACGTATACACACATATACTTATATAAATCTCTTCATATATTTTACACGTCAAAAAATTTAATTGTATGTAAATTCTAAATACATTGATTGGAGTTTTTTGCAGGAGGAAAATTCCTCTTGCAAAAACTGCTCCGGACGTTTTTTGCACAGTGGTTTGACAAAAACTCGCCAAAACACTCGTCGAGGTGTATTTTTTACCCTTCTGACTGATTGAAATGGGGTTTTGGAGGCGGAAACCGCCTCAAGATAGGTCATGTCGCTTCTTTTTACCGCGATGCGTTTTTTTTGCTCACGGTAAAAAAGCTCGTCCAACTCCCATTGAAATCAATGGGAGACATTTTTGGCCGGTTTTTGACGAGTTTTGCGGAGCGGTTTCCGCGCCGAAAAACTCGTAAAAAAACTCTGTGTGAACAGGGCCTTAGGGTTGTTCATAAATTTATTGATCAATGGATTAGTGGACTTTTTCTTTGTTACTTTTAATAAAACTGTTACAAAAAATAAGTTAAAAAAAAAATACGTAAAAAATGGCACGCAAGTTATATACCACTGAAGAGGCATTTGCTCTCTTGGATTCTGATAGTGAATGGGGTCACTTTTGGGGGGTTTTCGCTGTTTTGGTCCCTCCAGGGCGTTGCAAATGGGACATGGCACCGAAAACCATTATAGCAAAATTTGAGCTCCAAAACACAAATGGCGCTCCTTCCCTTCTGAGGGCTGTAATGCGTTCAAATATAAGTTTATGACCACATATGGGGTATTGCCGTAATCAGGATAAATTTCTTTACAAATGTTGGGGTGCTTTTTCTCCTTTATTCCTTGCAAAAATTAAAAATGTCTATGTTTCTTCAGAAGAAATGTAGATTTTCATTTTCACAGACTAACGCCAATAAATTCAGCAAAAAACCTGTGGGGTTAAAATGCTAACTATACAACTAGATAAATTCCTTGAGGGGTGTAGTTTCCAAAATGGGGTCACTTTTTGGGGGTTTCCACTGTTTAGGTACCACAAGACCTCTTCAAACCAGACATGGAGTCTAAAATATATTGTAATAAAAAGGAGGCTTCAAAATCCACTAGGTGCTCCTTTGCTTCTGAGGCCGGTGCTTCAGTCCATTACCACACTAGGGCCACATGTGGGATATTTATAAGAACTGCAGAATCTGGGCAATAAATATTGAGTAGCGTTTCTCTGGTAAAACCTTCTGTGTTACAGAGATTTTTCTATTACAAATGAATTTCTGCAAAAAAAATTACATTTGTAAATCACACCTCAACATTGCTTTAATTCCTGTGAAATGCCTAAAGGGTTAAGAAACTTTCTGAATGCTATTTTGAATACTTTGATGGGTGAAGTTTTTAAAATGGGGTGATTTATGGGGAGTTTCTAATATATAAGGCCCTCAAAGCCACTTCAGAACTGAACTGGTCCATGAAAAAATAGGTTTTGGAAATTTCTTGAAAATGTGAGAAATTGCTGCTAAAGTTCTAAGCCTTGTAACGTCCTAGAAAAATAAAAGGACGTTCAAAAAATGATGCAAACATAAAGTAGACATATGGGGAATGTTAATTAGTAACTATTGTGTGTGGTATTACTATCTGTTTTACAAGCAGATACATTCAAATTTAGAAAAATGCAATTTTTTGCAAATTTTCTCTAAATTTTGGTGTTTTTTATAAATAAATACTGAATTTATCGACCAAATTTTTTCACAGACGTAAAGTACAATATGTCACGAGAAAACAATCTCAGAATCGCTTGGATAGGCAAAAGCATTCCGGAGTTATTACCACATAAAGTGACACATGTCAGATTTGAAAAAATCGCCTGCGTCCACAAGGCCAAAACAGGCTGTGTCCTGAAGGGGTTAATTTACCAGGCATTGAAAGGCATATTGAAAAAGGGCTGGTGGATTTCAGGGCGCACGTACACAACGAAAACTGGAGGGAGACTCAATTGAAGATTATACACCAAGCAATATATACATTTACCCTGGCCCCCTCCGCTTCACAACCAGATAGGAAAACGTCATGCCCTAGATGTAATATCTCAAGGACGGACATGTATCATGGCCTTTGGGCGTGTGCACATATTCAGCCATTCTGGGGGAGATAACATCCTTAATGCAGCAGGTGGGCAGGTTCCACGGGACTGTAGGGCCAATGGGGGTCTTATTCCATATACAACATGATGGAGAATTAGAAGAGGCAGAACCGACACATTTATCCCCCATGGCTCATGCTACACTGATAGTGGCAAAGAGATGCATACTCCAAAACTGGCTGGTAGCTGAAGTACCGACTCAGAATATGGTGGTCCAGGGGTTGAGGAAACTGTTTTATCTAGACCGCATTGGTATATTACAGAATAAAGACACGCAGAGTAAAAAATTATTTGAGAAATGGAAGCTTTTCCTCACAAAATATTTCACCAGTACAGAACGAAGGGACATTATAGACCCATTCACAGTAACGCCATTGTACTTGATTGAGGATCTCAAGGGCACTTTAAGGGCACTGAAAATACCACGGGAGTAAAGCGTATATCTCCTCTTGGATTTCTTTCTTCTTGCGGACTAGCTGCCTGAGTGGGTGAACTGCTTCACGAAGCTCCAGATGTTATGTATGCTCTCATTTCTTATTTGTTTTTTGTATTGTTTTGATGTGTTAGTTAGGCAGTTACGCGAGTTTATGTAACTATGTTTACAGGACATGTGGGGTTAAAGGATGGGAAGGACAGAGGAGATGAAGGAGGGTTGATAGCCTCTGGGGAATACCATCCACGATTAAACCTATTTTGTTAGGAAGCATTTACTATCTCATGTTCATTTGTACATTTTTTTTGTAATGTTTATTATTATGGCAATGCATTACTGTATGATTTGTTTTTTTGGGGGAAAAATGTAATTAAAATATGTTATAAAAAAAAAATGTGTAGAAGAATTAGTTATTAGTAGTGAGAATTATTTTTTTTTAAAGTAAAAAAAAAACACCTTTTCCCATTTTTCTTCTAAAGTAATGTTAAAAAATGAACAAAATTGGTATCGCTACGTCCGTAAAGTCCGAACTATTACAATGTACCATTATTTAATTTGCAAAGTGAACACCTTTAAAAAAAAAAATAATAATTGAAACCGCCAAAAGTTGTTTTTTTGTCACCTTAGCTCTAAAAAAAAATGTAATACAACTTTTTAATCACTTTTTAGGTACCAAAGAATGGTACCAATAAAAACTGCAGCTCCTGCAGCAAGACATAAGCCCCCACACCACTCTATTGATGGAAAAATAAAAAAGTTATGGCTCTTGGAAGGCGGGGAGTGAAAATCTAAAATGAGAATGCAAAAAATGGATCCGTCCTGAAAGGGTTAATTTATTTCTAATGAAAAAAAACGTATGACCACATGTGGGGTATTTCCGTACTCGGGAGAAATTGCTTTATAAAAAATGGTTGTTTTTTTCCTCCTTTATCCCTTGTGAAAATGAGAAAATTCAACATTTTAGTGGAAAAAATGTTGATATTAATTTTCGCGCCCTAATTCTAATAAACTCTGCAAAAGACCTGTGGGGTCTAAATGCTCACTATGCCGCTAGAAAAATTCCTTGAAGGTTTTTCCAAAATGGGTCACTTTTGGTGGGTTTCCACTGTTTTGGTCCCTCCAGTGCATTGCAAATGCGACATGGCACCGAAAACCATTCCAGCAAAATCAGAAATCCAAATGGCGCTCCTTCCCTTCTGAGCCCTGCTGTGGGTCCAAACAGCAGTTTATTACCACATATGGGGTATTGTCGTAATCGGGAGACACTGCTTTACAAATGTTGTGGTGCGTTTTCTTCGTTATTCCTTGTAAATATTAAAAATTTCTATGTTGTTTCAGAAAAAAAGTACATTTTAATTTTTACAGACTAATTCCAATATATTTAGCGAAATACCTGTGTGGTCAAAATGCTAACTATACCCCTAGATAAATACCTTAAGGGTTCTAGTTTTCGAAATGGGGTAGTTTATAGAGAGTTTCTATCGTTCTGGCAGCTCAAAGCTTCTCCAAATGTACAGTAAGGCCTAAAACATTTTCAAGCAAAATATGAGTCCTGAAAGCCTCCGGGTTCTCCCTTCCTTTGGGGCCCTGCTGTGTGTCCAAATAACGCATTAGGGCCACAATGTGGGTATTTTTGAAAACCGGAGAAAGAGGGTGATAGATTTTGTGGTGTGTTTCTTCATTTTCATGTTCGCTTTACAAAGAAATTGGTCTTCAAACTAATACTTTTATGAAAAAAGTGAAATTATTATTTTTTCCACCTGTTATGCATTAAATTTAGCAAAAAACTGGCGTCAAAATACTTACTATACACCTAAATAATTACGTTATGGGCTCTAGTTTTCTAAATGGGGTCATTTGTGGGGGTTTCCATCACTCTGAGACTTATGAGCCTCTGAAAATCTGGCTTGGTGCAGGAAAACAAAATGTACTTCAAAATTTATAAAATTATTATTCAATTTGTAAGTCCTCTAAATTGCTGAAAATTTATTTTATTTTTTCAAAAGTGCTGCCAAAATAGAGTAAAGAGATGGAAATATATATTTAATTAAAAAAATTGTACAGTATGTGTGTACATATGTGACATATTGCAGTTAAAAATAGGGGAAAATGGTAATTTTTACAAATTTTTTTCCATTTTTCCATTTTTCTATTTTTTAATTTTCGCAAATTGTATCAGTCTACTTTTAGCACTAAAATAAAGTACAACATGTGACGAAAAAACAATGTCAGAATTACTTGGATATTCAAAACTTTCACAGAGTTATTCTCTGATAAAGTCAGACATACCAGATTTGACAAATCTGGCTTGGTCATTAAGGTACAAACAGGCCCGGTCATTAAGGGGTTAAAAGAGCAGACGCAATGAACTTATTGTTAATGCGCATGCACAATGAAATGGCATTCAATGTGCATTTGCAAAGTATTGTAGATTACTGCGTGTGCGTAGGTGCAAGGGGAAGAAGATGTTATTCGGAAGAGAAGAAGCAAGAAGACTAGAAGAGGAGTTAGTCCGGATTGAAGAAGACCGAATGTGACGTCCGCAGAAGAGAAAAGTTCAGACGGTGGCGAAGTCACGTGAAACTAGACGGAATTAGAGGACATCTGCAACTTAAATGCGGTAAGTATATTTAAAAAGTACTTTAATAAATATTTTATAGGTATTGCTTGATAGTTTTTCAAAAGTGGACAACCCCTTTAATTAATATTGCTTTTGCTTCCAATGAAAAAGGGAGGGCTTTCCACATACTTGCTTTTTCTCTTAATTTTCTAAATAAGGGTAAAATGTTGAGATGAATGTATTCTTCTGGGGCACGAGCTGTCATTATTCCCAAATATTTGGACGTTCTCTGGAAGAAAAATGACGGTCTACCCCAAAGATAGCTGCTTTACTTGCATTAATCTTAATTCCAGAAAACTTTCCAAGAGAGCTTATTCGGTTTAGAGCCTTTTTCAGAGCAGAGAGGAGCGCTTGGCTCAAGAACAGAACAATGTCATCGGCATATAGCATTATCTTTAGTTCATACCCGGAGTATTTGCATCCCATTATATCTGGTCTTGAGCGAATTTCAATCGCCAGCGGCTCAATCAATAAGATGAAAAGAAGAGGGGACAAAGGACATACCTGCCGAGCATTTTTATACTTTACCTGTACAATTGGCGCAGATACCGTTGAATCCAATATTGGAGCAGGCAGTTACCACTCCTTGCTCTAGCATTTACTATGTCATGCTGGTCATCAGCGTCTCGGCACAGACAGGCGTGATGTAGTGACGTCATCGCGTCTGTCTTGCGAGCCGCACACGTCACAGACCGGAGAAGCAGAGGGATCTCTTTCACTCGTCTTGGAAATGGGGATAGGTGAGTAATAAATTTTTTTTTTTTTAAATTATGCGGTATGGGGGCAGCTGTGGGGGCATTATAATGTGTGGGGCAGCTATCTGGCAATATACTGTGTGGTGGCACCTATAGGGGTATTATACTGTGTGGGGACAGCTCTATGGGCTAGGGATGTCACGATACCAGAATTTGGACTTCGATACCGATACTTTGTTTAGTATTGCGATTTCAATACCAATTCGATATTTTGCCAACAGTAATAAAAAAAAAACTGTGTAAGGGGCACTAGGGGGTCATTATACTTTGTGGGGCAGCTATGGGTGCATTCTGTGGGGGGCCAATTTTAGGGGCACTATATTGTGTAGGGAGGCAATATAGGGGTTTTATACTGTGTGGGGGCAGTGTGCAAAAAACGGCCAAGTATAGGACATGTCGTGAGTTTTACGCAGTGGACATACGCTGCGTGAAATACACGGACTGTCTGAACGGCCCCATTCACTAACATAGGTCCGTGCGACGCGCGTATCATGGACGTAAAATACGTTCGTGCAAATAAGGCCTAAGATTAGAGAGTTATACCACCCAAACTAGTTACTAGTTCACATTTCCCATATGACTACTTTATGTTGGCATCATTTTTTGAACATTCTTTTTTTTTTCTAGGACATTACAAGGCTTAGAACATAAGCAGCAATTTCTCATATTTTGAATAAAATTACAAAAGCTCTACTTTAATATTGAACACGCACTTTTTCAAAGAGACTTAAACACATGCAGAGACACACACTCTGTAACATATACACATACAAACACAGAGACACATACTGTATACACACACACAGACACACAGACACACAGAAATTTACCATCGCTCCATGCAGACCGGATAACAGGCTTCATTCAGGACGTGCTGTGGGCGGAGCTTCCTCCTCCTCTTGTTCCTCGGCTCTTATTTACTCTGTGTGTGTGTAACTAAGAACAGAGCACAGAATAGTGGCAGAGCCCAATGACGCCCCCTACATGCTGGGATGGTGCAGCGCCCTGTGCGCTCGCACACCTCTAAGGCCAGCCCTGATTGGGGCTATTTCCCCTGGCGTTTGAAGACCTTAGCGACGCCCCCTTGCTGCTAGTTCTGCATCGTTGGGTCACTTAGGAGACCCAGCGATGCAGCTGAAAGCTCTGAGTTGTCGGCCATGAGACGTTTGGTGGGGGCAAGAAGAACCTTTGCATCAGGGCCCATGAGCCTTTAGCTACACCCCTGGGTGTCATCACTAATTCTGTGCAATTTCCTGTGCTTTCTGTGGACGAAATTCCCTGCCGCTCTAGAGGACGCTGCCCTGCTGCTCTTAAAGGGAATGTGTTGCCAGAAAAACATGTTTTTTTAAAAAAAATTAAACATTTAGTGTGTGGGTGATTAAACATTGTTCAAATTTTTTTATTTTTTTTTGCACGAGCCAGGAAATATTATAAATTATTTCTAATTTATAATACTACCCATTTTTGGTCACTAGATGGAGCTGTTCCCAAAATTGCAGCATTGCAACATTGGGTTAAAAGCCCTCGCTCTAGTGAGCTCTCGGCATCCCCCCCTCCTTTATCCTGGCTAGTGCCGGGATAAACGAGGAGTTTGAACCTCCTACACTGTGTGTCGCCATTTTTTGAGCTAACCCACAGTGTAGTAGGTTTACATACAGTAGTAAACACACAAAAACACGAACATACATTGAAATCGCTTACCTGCTCCTGCCGCCGCGGCTCCCTCCGGCCCGTCCGCTCTGTTTGCTGTCGCTGGTGCAAGTGCATAAATCCGGAAGCCGCGACCGGAAGTAGTAATATTACTGTCCGGCCGCGACTTCCGGTCCACAGGAAAATGGCGCCGGACGGCGCCAATTTCGAATAGGACTGTGTGGGAGCGGCGCATGCGCAGTTCCCACACAGACGCCGTACACTGCAGTCAATGGGACGGGAGCCGTTCGCAGTCCCTATGGGACTGTGGCTGCCGTATTCCATGTCTGTATGTGTCGTTAATCGACACACACAGAAATGGAACAAAAAATGGCAGCCCCCATAGGGAAGAAAAAGTGTAAAAATAAGAAAAAGTAAAACACAAACACACAAATGAATATAAACGTTTTTAATAAAGCACTAACATCTTTAACATATAAAAAAATAATTTGTGATGACACTGTTCCTTTAAAGAGGCTCTGTCACCAGATTTTGCAACCCCTATCTGCTATTGCAGCAGATAGGCGCTGCAATGTAGATTACAGTAACGTTTTTATTTTTAAAAAACAAGCATTTTTGGCCAAGTTATGACCATTTTCGTATTTATGCAAATGAGGCTTGCAAAAGTACAACTGGGCGTGTATTGTGTGTGTTACATCGGGGCGTGTTTACTACTTTTACTAGCTGGGCTTTCTGATGAGAAGTATCATCCACTTCTCTTCAGAACGCCCAGCTTCTGGCAGTGCAGATCTGTGACGTCACTCACAGGTCCTGCATCGTGTCGGCACCAGAGGCTACAGTTGATTCTGCAGCAGCATCAGCATTTGCAGGTAAGTAGCTACATCGACTTACCTGCAAACGCCGATGCTGCTGCAGAATCATCTGTAGCCTCTGGTGCCGGTGTCCTCGCTCGTCTGACACGATGCAGGACCTGTGAGTGACATCACAGCGTGATCTCTCGAGAACACGGCTGTGTCTGCACTGCCAGAAGCTGGGCGTTGTGAAGAGAAGTGGATGATACTTCTATACACAACGCCCAGCTAGTAAAAGTAGTAAACACGCCCCGATGTACGCACATAATACACGCCCAGTTGTACTTTTACTTTTCAACACGCCCAGTTGTACTTTTGCAAGCCTCATTTGCATAAATACGAAAATGGTCATAACTTGGCCAAAAATGCTCGTTTTTTAAAAATAAAAACGTTACTGTAATCTACATTGCAGCGCCTATCTGCTGCAATAGCAGATAGGGGTTGCAAAATCTGGTGACAGAGCCTCTTTAACCGAGTATAAAAAGATTAGGTGATAATTTATTATTGGGATGTCAGTGTAACTAATGCCAAAATCCTAGAGAGGTCCAGGATGTGTAGTTAGTCCTAATAAAGTTTAAATACTTTGTGGGCTTATCTTGATTTCCCTTATATCAAGTATATAAATCCACCAGCAGATCATCTACCAAACTACAGGGGGACCGCAGTAACATACGTATATTAGAGATGTCCCAAAATTAGCACAACCATAAAAGGTTGTGGTTATCGCTTTTTAGCCAATGGTGTGCTGGATTTTTATGGTCTAGTCTAAAATCATATTGTGCAAGCCCATTCTGCTTTTGGTAAAAGGGTATTGCTACCAATAGATGAAGCAAATGTATAAACTGTGTATTGCAACTGCATGCGCAGATTTTTGTGAACCTACAAGGACCAACAGATGCTAGATAGCCGTACATGTAAAGCATCATTAAAAACTGTAGGGAGTATAGTTGTGTCACATATTATTATGGCTGCGAGGCTCATGATAGCACGCCAATGGAAACTGGCTGACCCTCTGACTAAAGCGGAGTTAGTTGATCAAATTCAATTTTCCTATCATATGGAGAAGTTGTGGGCCTTTAACCTCTTAATATCGAACACGTTTTAAACCTTAGTGGCCAGAGCAATTTTCGCAGTTTTGCTATTCACAGATGTAACGCAGTATAAGGCTGGGTTCACACACTTTATTTACGGACGTAATTTGGGCGTTTTAACCTCGAATTACGTCCGAAAATACGGCACCAAAGCGTCGGCAAACATCTGCCCATTCATTTGAATGGGCTTTACAATGTTCTGTGCCGACGGTCATTTTTGTTACGCGTCGCTGTCAAAAGACGGCACGTAAAAAAGACGCCCGCGTCAAAGAAGTGTCTGTCACTTCTTGAGACGTAATTGGAGCCGTTTTCCATTGACACCATGGAAAAACGGCTCCATTTACGTCCGTAATGGACGCAGCAAAAAGCGCCTGCACTTGCCATTACGTCTGAAATTCCGGAGCTGTTTTCTCCTGAAAACAGCTCCGTAATTTCAGCCGTAACGGAGTCTGCCGTGTGAACATACCCTAACTCTGTATGTGTTTTATGTATCAATGTGAATTTTACACTGTTTTCTTGGGATATGTAGTTCTTCCTTTTTGTGGTATATATGTATAGGTAACATTTTTTTTATAGCCGTGGAAAGACAGAGAAAAAAAGAAACAATTTGAAAATAAAAGTAATTGTATCATACATTGAATACGTATGATACAATTACATTGAAATATATTTTTTCATTTATCCTGATCATAAGGACACCTGACTTGGAGGTGTAGTTTATTTTTTTTGACCAGAAATATAGTATAAAACACAAGTGCCCCTTTTTTCAATTGCGCACTAACATGTCTTCATTTTGTTTTGTTTTTTACACCATGGTATTAACCCCTTAAGGACACAGCCTGTTTTGGCCTTCAGGACACTTTTTTCAAATCTGACATGTTTCACTTTATGTGGTAATAACTTTGGAATGCTTTTACCTATCCAAGTGATTCTGTGATTGTTTTCTTGTGACACATTGGACTTTATGTTACTGGCAAAATTTGCTCGATACATTAAGTATTTAATTGTGAAAAACACCAACGTTTTTCTAAATTTAAATGTATCTGCTTGTAAGACAGATAGTAATACCACACAAAATTGTTTCCTAATTAACATCACCCATATGTCTCTTTTAGAGTGGCATTGTTTTTTTGAACATCCTTTTATTTTTCCAGGACGTTACACGGCTTAGAAATTTAGCAGCAATTTCTCCCATTTTCAAGAAAATTTCAAAAGGCTATTTTTACAGGGGCCAGTTCAGTTGTGAAGCGGATTTTAGGGCCGTATATATTAGAAACCCCCAATAAGTCACCCCATTTTAAAAACTTCACCCCTCAAAGTGTTCAAAACAGCATTTAAGTTTCTTAACCCTTTAGACGTTTCACAGGAATTAAGGCAAAGTAGATGTGAAATCTTCAAATTTATTTATTTATTTTTTGTCATTTATTTTCTTTTACCAGAGAAATGCAACTCAATATCTATTGCCCAGATTCTGCAGTTTTTAGAAATATTCCACATGTGGCCCTAGAGCACTTATGGACTGAAGCACAGTCCTCTGAAGCAAAGGAGCACCTAGAGGATTTTGGGACCTCCTTTTTATTAGAAAATATTTTAGGCACCATGTCAGGTTTAAAGGGCTCTTGCGGTGCCAAAACAGTGGAAACCCCTCACAAGTGACCCCATTTTGGAAACTATACCCCTTGAGGAAATTATCTAAGGGTATAGTGAGCATTTTGACTCCGCAGGTTTTTTGCAGAAATTATTGGAAGTAGGCCGTGAAAATTAAAATCTACATTCTTTCAAGAAAAATGTAGGTTTAACTAATTTTTTCACATTTCCACAAGGACTAAAGGAGAAAATGCACCACTACATTTGTAAAGCAATTCTTCCCGAGTAAAACAATACCCCACGTGTGGTCATAAACGGCTGTTTGGACACACGGCAGGGCTTAGAAGGGAAAGAGCGCCATTTGGCTTTTGGAGCTCAAATTTAGCAGGAATGGTTTGCGGAGACCACGTTGCATTTGCAAAGCCCCTAAGGGACCAAAACAGTGAAAACGCCCAAAAAGTGACTCCATTTAGAAAACTACACCCCTTGAAGAATCCATCTAGGGGTGTAGTGAGAATTTTGACCCACAGGAGTTTCATAGATTTTATTAGAATTGGGCAATGAAGATAAAAAAAATCCTTTTTTTCCAATAAGATGTAGCTTTAGCTCAAAATTTTTCTCAACAAATAAAGGAATAAAAGAACCCCAACATTTGTAAAGCAACTTCTCTGGAGTACGGAAATACCCCATTTGTGGTCATAAACTGCTGTTTGGGCACACAGCAAGGATCAGAAATGAAGGAGCGCCATTTGGCTTTTGGAACACAGATTTTGCTGGATTAGTTTCTTGACACCACCCAAAAGTGACTCGATTCCCGAAACTACACCCTTTGAGGAATCTATCTAGGGGTGTAGTGAGCATTTTGACTTCACAGGTGTTTCATATATTTTATTAGAATTGGGCAGTGAAAATAAAAAAGAATCATTTTTCTTCAATAAGACGTAGTTTTAGCTGAAAATTTTTCATTTTCTCAACAAATAAATGAAAAAAAGCACCCCAACACTTGTAAAGAAACTTCTCCTGTGTACGGCAATACCCCATATGTGGTCATAAACTGCTGTTTGGGCACAGAGTAGGGCTCAGAAGGGAAGGAGCGCCATTTGCTTTTGAATTACAGATTTTGCTGGATTGGTTTCTGGGCGTTATGTAGCATTTGCAAAGTCCCTGTGGGACCAAAACAGTGGATCCCCCCAGAAGTGACCCTATTTTGGAAACTACACCCCTCAAGGTATTCACTTAGGGATGTAGTGAGCATATTAACCCCGCAGGTGATTGGCAGAAATTGGTGTGTACTCGATGTTGCAGAGTGAAAATGGGATTTTTTTCTATAGATATGCCAATATGTGGTGCCCAGCTTGTGCCACCATAACAAGACCGCTCTTTTATTATTATGCTGTGTTTCCCGGTTTTAGAAACACCGTACATGTGGCCCTAATCTTTTGCGTGGACATTTGACCAGGCTCAGGAGTGAAACAGTACCATGTAAAATTAAGGCCTAATTTGGCAATTTACAAAGTATTGGATCACAATTGCAGAGGCTCTGATGTGAAATAATAAAAGAAACTGCTGAAAAGTGACCCCATTTTGGAAACTGCACCCCTCAAGGCATTTATTAAGGGGTGTAGTGAGCATTTTCACCCCACAGGCCTTTTCCATGAATACTTGCGCTGCGGAAGGTGCAAAGTAAAAATTTTAGATATGCCATTTCAGTGGCAAATACGTTGTGCCCAGCTTGTGCCACTGGAAACACCCACCCCAAAAATTGTTAAACGGGTTCTCCCGGGTATGGCGATGCCATTTATGTGGAAGTAAACAGCTGTTTGGGCATACTGTAAGGTTCAGAAGGGAGGTAGCGCCATTTGGCTTTTGGCGCGTGTATTTTGCTTGGTAGTAGTTTTGTTTCAATATTGCTTGTTTTTCCGTTTATAATGTGGGGGTACATGTAAGCTGGGCAGAGTACATCAGGGGCATAGTCAGGTGGTATAATATATATGTATAATAATAAAATAATCCATAGATATTTGTTACGCTGTGACACAATCCTTTCTGCACAGGCCGGTGTCGTACTAATAAATGTCTTTACTTATTCCCCATTTGGTCCACACTCGGCATCTTTGCAGTTTCGGGAATTTTTCTGGGAAGTGTTGTTCTGGTATAATACGGGCGCCCTCGCTTCCAGCAGATATGTTTGGGCCCCCCCCCCCTTCCTGGTTCCTTAATTTTAGGGGCCTTGATAATTCGCTACTTGAAACAGAAGAAATGTTTCCCCTCGGGTCGGCACAACTGCATATTTTTTCCTTCCTGACTTATTGGAGCCTTAACTAATTTTATTTTTTCACAGACGTAGTGGTATGAAGTTATTTTGCGGGACGAACTGTAGATTTTATTGGTACCATTTTGGGGTACATGCGACTTTTTGATCACTTGTTATCCTATTTTTTTTTTTTGGGAAGCAAGGTGACCAAAAAACAGCAATTCTGGCATATTTTTTTAGTTCTTTTTATACAGCGTTCACCAATTACGTTACCTTTATTCTGCGGGTCAGTCTGATTCCGGCGATACCTAATTTATAGCACTTTTTTTTATTTTTTACAACTTTTTGCACAATAAAATAACTTTTGTAAAGAGAATGTCTTTTTTCTGTCGCCATGTTGTAAGAGCCATAACTTTTTAATTTTTTAGTCGACGGAGCTGTATGAGGACTTATTTTTTGCGAGACGAGTTATAGTTTTTATAGGTACCATTTTTGGGTACATGCGACTTTTTGATCACTTTTTATTTACATTTTTGGAAGACGAAGTGATCAAAAAATAGCAATTATGTCAGTATTTTTTAGGGGTTTTATTTTACGGCGTTCACAGTGCAGAATAAATAACATAATATTTTTATAGCTAAGGTCGTTACGGTCGCAGCGATACCAAATATGTATGGCTTTATTATTTTTTTCATTAATAAATGACTTGATAAGTGATAAAGGGTGATTGTGTTTTATGTTATTACTTGAAACTTTTATTGTATTTTTTACTTTTATTTTTACTTTTTTTTACACTTTTCCTTAGTCCCACTAGGGGACTTGAAGCTCCAACTATTTGTTTGATGTTCTAATACATTGCACTACCTATGTAGTGCAATGCATTATAACTGTCAGTTGTTCACTGACAGCAAGCCGATCAGGCTCCGCCTCCGGACGGGGTCTTATCGGCTTCCGTAATGACAGATAGGAAGCCATTGTTAGGCCTCCTGTTGCCATAGTAGCCGTCTGCTGCCTTGCCATCGCATGGCAGGTTGCCGATTTGATACAAACCACTTTGATGCAGCGATCGCATTGGATCACTTCATTGAAGGGGTTAATGTCAGGAATCGGAGCTAGCTCCGGTTCCTGCCTTTACAGTGGGATGTCCGCTGTAACATACAGCGGACATCCACTGCTGATGACAGCTCAACTTCTGAGCCGGCGCCATCTTGCCGATGGTACCGGAAGCCTTTTGTGCCCCGCCGACGACGGGGCATAGGAGGACTTCGTTGCTGGCAGACCGGGAGGTAAGTATTGGGCCTCCGATCGTCTTTGCACCCATCGGCAACCCAGCGATTACGTTGCTGGGGTGCCGGTGGCTATAAACTCCTCACCTGCTGCGATCTCTATTGGACGCAGCATGTGAGGGGTTAATCTGTCGGATCGGAGGCTAGCTCCGGTCCTGGCCAATACCTCAGGGTGCCAGCTGTGTCCGGGATCATTACCATGTATATTGTTTGCAAAAATATTATCCTCACACATATGTATATACAGGGTGGGCCATTTATATGGATACACCTAAATAAAATGGGAATGGTTGGTGATATTAACTTCCTGTTTGTGGCACATTAGTATATGGGAGGGGGGAAACTTTTCAAGCTGGGTGTTGACCATGGCGGCCATTTTGAAGTCGGCCATTTTGTATCCAACTTTAGTTTTTTCAATGGGAAGAGGGTCATGTGACACATCAAACTTATCGAGAATTTCACAAGAAAAACAATGGTGTGCTTGGTTTTAACGTTACTTTATTCTTTCATAAGTTATTTATGTCATTATGGGTGTCAGGTCCGAGCATTCCTAGATGAACAGTGTCCTGGAAAGTGGATTGGTCGTCGTGGGCCAGTTGAATGGCCCTCTAGGTCTCCCGATCTGACCCCCTTAGACTTTTATCTTTGGGGTCATCTGAAGGCAATTGTCTATGCTGTGAGGATACAAGATGTGCAGCAACTGAAACTACGGATACTGGAAGCCTGTGCTAGCATTTCTTCTGCGGTGTTGCTATCAGTGTGTGAAGAGTGGGAGAAGAGGGTTGCATTGACAATCCAACACAATGGGCAGCACTTTGAACACATTTTATAAGTGGTCAGAAACTTGTAAATAACTCATGAAATAATAAAGTAACGTTAAAACCAAGCACACCATTGTTTTACTTATGAAATTCTCGATAAGTATGATGTGTCACATGACCCTCTTCCCATTGAAAAAACTAAAGTTGGATACAAAATGGCCGACTTCAAAATGGCCGCCATGGTCAACACCCAGCTTGAAAAGTTTCCCCCCTCCCATATACTAATGTGCCACAAACAGAAAGTTAACCCCTTCCCTCTTTAGCCACTTTTGACCTTCCTGACAGAGCCTCATTTTTCAAATCTGACATGTGGCACTTTATGTGGTAATAACTCCGGAATGCTTTCACCTATCCAAGCGATTCTGAGATTGTTTTCTCGTGACACATTGGACTTTATGTTACTGGCAAAATTTGCTCGATATGTTCAGTATTTAATTGTGAAAAACACCAAAAATTAGCGAAAAATTGCAAAAATTTGCATTTTTCTCAATTTAAATGTATCTGCTTGTAAGACAGGCAATTATACCACACAAAATTGTTGCTAATTAACATCACCCATATGTCTACTTTAGATTGGCATCGTTTCTTGAACATCCTTTTATTTTTCTATGACCTCACAAGGCTTAGAACTTTATCAGCAATTTCTCACATTTTCAAGAAAATTTCAAAAGGCTGTTTTTACAGGGGCCAGTTCAGTTGTGAAGTGGTTTTGAGGGCCTTATATATTAGAAACCCCAAAAAAGTCACCCCATTTTAAAAACTTCACCCCTCAAAGTATTCAAAACAGCATTTAGAAAATGTCTTAACCCTTTACACATTTCACAGGAATTAAAGCAAAGTAGAGGTGAAATTTACAAATTGTATATTTTTCTGCAGAAATACATTTTTAATACAATTTTTTTTATAACACAGAAGGTTTTACCAGAGAAATGCAACTCAATATTTGTTGCCCAGTTTCTGCAGTTTTAGGAAATATCCCACATGTGGTCGTAGCGTGCTACTGGACTGAAGCATCGACCTCAGAAGCAAAGGAACACCTAGTGGATTTTGGGGCCTTATTTTTGTTAGAATATATTTTAGGCACCATGTCAGGTTTGAAGGGCTCTTGCGGTGCCAAAACAGTCAAAATCCCCCAAAAGTGACCCCATCTGGGAAACTAGACACCTCAAGGAAATTATCTAGGGGTATAGTGAGCATTTTGACCGCACAGGTTTTTTACAGAAATTATTGGAAGTAGGCCGTGAAAATTAAAATCAACATTTCTTCAAAGAAAATGTAGGTTTAGCGATTTTTTTTCTCATTTCCACAAGGACTAAAGGAGAAAAAGCACCGCAAAATTTGTAAAGCAATTTCTCCCGAGTAAAACAATACCCCACATGTGGTAATAAACGGTTGTTTGGAGACACGGCGTGGCTGAGAAGGGAAAGAGCGCCATTTGGCTTTTGGAGTTCACATTTAGCAGGAATGGTTTGCGGAGGCCATGTCACATTTACAAAGCCCCTGAGGTGACAAAACAGTGGAAACCCCCAACAAGTGACCCCATTTTGGAAACTATACCCCTTGAGGAAATTATCTAGGGGTATAGTGAGCGTTTTGACCCCACAGGTTTTTTGCAGAAATTTTTGCAAGTAGGCTGTGAAAATGAAAATCTACATTTTTTTCAAATAAAATGTAGGTTTAGCTAATTTTTTTTCATTTCCACAAGGACTGAAGGAGAAAAAGCACCATAAAATTTGTAAAGAAATTTCTCCCGAGTAAAACAATACCCCACATGTGGTAATAAACGGCTGTTTGGACACACGGCGAGGCTGAGAAGGGAAAGAGCGCCATTTGGCTTTTGGAACTCCAATTTAGCAGGAATGGTTTGCGGAGGCCATGTCACATTTACAAAGCCCCTGAGGAGACAAAACAGTGGAAACCCCCCACAAGTGACCCCATTTTGGAAACTACACCCATTGAGGAAATTATCTAGGGGTATAGTGAGCGATTTGACACCACAGTTTTTTTGCAGAAATTATTGGAAGTAGGCCCTGAAAATAATAATCTACATTTTTTCAAAGAAAATGTAGGTTTAGCTAATTTTTTCTCATTTCCAGAAGGACTGAAGGAGAAAAAGCACCGTAAAATTTGTAAAGCAATTTCTCCCGAGTAAAACAATACCCCACATGTGGTAATAAACGGCTGTTTGGACACACGGCAGGGCTTAGAAGGGAAAGAGCACTATTTGACTTTTTGAGATCACATTTAGCAGGAATGATTTGCGGAGGCCAGGTCACATTTGCAAAGCCCCTGAGGGGACAAAACAATGAAAACGCCCAAAAAGGGACTCCATTTAGGAAACTACACCTCTTGAGGAATTCATCTAGGGGTGTAGTGAGCATTTTGACCCCACAGATGTTTCATAGAATTTATTAGAATTAGGCAGTGAAAATAAAAACAGTCCTTTTTCTTCAATAAGACGTAGCTTTAGCGCAAATTTTTCATTTTCTCAACAAATAAAGGAAAAAAAGAACCCAACATTTGTAAAGCTATTTCTCCCGAGTACGGCAATACCCCATATGTGGTCATAAACTGCTGTTTGGGCAAACCGCAGGGCTCAGATGGGAAGGACCGCCATTTGGAGTGCAGATGTTGCTGGATTGGTTTCTGGGCACCTTTGGGCCCAAAACAGTGGAAACCCCCCAGAAGTGTCCCCATTTTGGAAACTACACCCCTCAATGCATTTACCAAGGGGTGTAGTAAGCATTTTAACCCTGCAGGTGTTTTGCAGAAATTAGTGTGCGCTCAATTTTGCAGAGTGAAAATGGGATTTTTTTCCATAGATATGCCAATATGTGGTGCCCGGCTTGTGCCACCATAACAAGACAGCTCTCTAATTATTATGCGGTGTTTCCCGGTTTTAGAAACACCCTACATGTGGCCCTAATCTTTTGCCTGGACATATGACAGGGCTCAGGAGTGAAGAGTACCATGCGGAGTGGAGGCCTAATTTGGCGATTTACAAAGTATTGGTTCACAACTGCAGAGGCTCAGATGTGAAATAATAAAAAGAAACCCCTGATAAGTGACCCCCACTATGGAACTGCACCCCTCAAGGCATTAATTAAGGGGTGTAGTGAGCATTTTCACCCCACAGGTCTTTTCCATAAATGAATGCGCTGCGGATGGTGCAAATTAAAAATTTATATTTTTCCCTACATATGCCATTCAGTGGCAAATATGTCATGCCCAGCTTATGACGCTGGAGACACACACCCCAAAAATTGTTAAAAGGGTTCTCCCGGGTATGACGATGCCATATATGTTGAAGGAAACTGCTGTTTGGGGACGCTGTAGGGTTCAGGGCCGAGGGAGCACCATTTGGCTTTTGGAGAGCGGATTTTGCTTGGTACTATATTTGTTTTAGTATTGCTGGTGTTTTATAATGTGGGGGTACATGTAAGCGGGGCGGAGTATATAAGGGGCATAGTCAGGTGGTATAAAAAAATAAAAATAATCCATAGATGTGTGTTACGCTGTGAAGCAATCCTTTCCGCACAGGCCGGTGTCGCACTGATATATGGCGTCCTTTATTATCCCCCTTTTGGTCCACACTCCGCGCCTTTGTAGTTTGGGGAATTTTGCTGGGAAAGTATTATCCTGGTATAATACGGGCACCGTCGCTTCCAGCGGATATGTTTGGGCTCTCCCCTTCCTGGTTCCCTAATTTTAGGTCCTTGATAAATCGCCTCTTCAAACAGAAGAAATGTTCCCCTCGGGCACAACTGCATATTTTTTTATTTCCTGACTTATTGGAGCCATAACTAATTTTATTTTTCATAGATGTAGTGGTATGAGGGCTGGTTTGTTGCGGGACGAGCTGTAGTTATTATTGGTACCATTTTGGGGTACATGCAACTTTTTGATCACCTTTTATCCTATTTTTTGGGATGCCAGGTAAACAAAAAAAACGCAATTCTGGCACAGCTTTTTTCGTTTTTTTTATACAGCGTTCACCAAGCGTTATAAACTACATGTTAACTTTATTCTGCGGGTCAGTACGATTCCGGCGATACCTAATTTATAGCACTTTTTTAGGTTTTACAACTTTTTGCACAATAAAATTACTTTTGTAAAAAGAATGTCTTTTTTCTGTCGCCAAGTTGTGAGAACCATAACTTTTTAATTTTTTTGTCGACGGAGGTGTATGAGGGCTTGTTTTTTGCGGGACGAGCTATAGTTTTTATAGGTACCATTTTTGGATACGTGCGACTTCTTGATCACTTTTTATTGTAATATTTGTAGGGCAAGGTGACCAAAAAACAGAAACTCTGGTAAAGTTTTTTACGGGTTTTTTTACGCTGTTCACCGCGTGCAATAAATAATATAATATTTTGATACCTCCGGTCGTTACGGTCGTGGCGATACCAAATACATATGGTTTATTATTATTTTTCAATAATAAAGGACTTGATAAGAGTAAAAGGGGGATTGTGTGTTATTTGATTACTTGAAACTTTTATTGTTTTCAAACTTTTATTTTTTGCACTTTTTTTTACACTTTTTTATACTTTTTTTTACACTTTTTCTCAAGTTCCACTAGGGGACTTGAAGGTCCAACGGTCAGATTTTTTTTTTTCTAATACATTGCACTACCTATGTAGTGCAATGTATTAGATCTGTCAGTCATTCACTGACAGCAAGCCGTTTAGGCTTCGCCTCCCGGCGGGGCCTAAATCGGCTTCCGTAATGGCAGAGCAGGAGACCATTGTGTCTCCTGTTGCCATAACAGCAGTCGCCAGTCCCGATTGCCTATCAGGGCTGGCGATCTGCTTGTAACCGCTACGATACAGCAATCGCTTTCGATTGCTGCATCGAAGGGGTTAATGGCAGGGATCGGAGCTAGCTCCGGTTCCTGCCGTTACAGGTGGATGTCAGCTGTACAGTACAGCTGACCTCCACCGCTGATGACGCCGGATCAGCTCCTGACCCGGCGCCATCTTGCCGGCAGCTACGGAAGCCGATCATTCTCCGCCGCCGGGCGGATCTTGACCGGCTTCGGTGCTAGGCAGACCGGGAGGCCAGTATTAGGCCTCCGGTTGCCATTGCAGCCACCGGAACCCCGGCAATTTTATTGCTGGGGCTCCGATGAGCTGCAAACACCTTAAGTGCAGCGATCGCGTTTGAGCGCTGCACTTAAGGGGTTAATGGCGGGGATCGAAGCTAATTTCGGTCCCCGCCATTACAGTCGGATGTCAGCTGTAAGATACAGCTGAGATCCGACGATGATGGCACCGACTCAGCTTCTGAGCCGGTGCCAAACGTTTGACGTACATGTACGGCATTTTGCGGGAAGTCAATGCTTTCCATGACGTACATGTACGTCAAATGTCGGGAAGGGGTTAATATCACCAACCATTCCCATTTTATTTAGGTGTATCCATATAAATGACCCACCCTGTACATTTCAGTTCTTTGTGTAATATACTGATATATATAACAAGCTCTTTGTTCATGTCGGACACACCTATGGAAGACACCGCCCCCTGGAATGCAAGAGGAGTGTGCAGAAGAATGTACAGGAGAACTTACAGATGAGGAGCCAATGGGGGCTTAAGCAAGTCCCATATATCTAGGGAGGGGGCATGTGTCTTTTCCTGTGTTTCTTTGTTCTGAATAAAGTTCAGTACGCTTCCTGTCCTATTTGAGGAAAGCTGTGTACCAACATCTCTGGCTGGTTTACTTCTTTCCAGGCATGCCTTCAGCTTTCAATTTACAGAGGTGGTTATTCGGTGTGAAATAACAGGGGGAAGGAAGCCACCCTGAAATACGGACTTGACAGCTGTAACATACAGCTGTCACCCGGAAGTTATGTCGCTGCTCAGCTCCTGAGCCAGCTCCATCTCCTTCACGTACAGTTTTGTGGAATTGCGTGAAAACACCATTTCCCATCACGTAACTGTACGTGAAAATGCGGGACGGGGTTAATGTATGGGTAATGGACTTGAAGTCCAATAAATAATGGTAAAAAACACTGTGTTCTACAAACTAGACACTCTAAAGTCTATTTCTAGCGGTTCAATTTCTGTTTTAACCCTTCACACTTTTTACAGAATTTTGCCCAAACTTGGGCCAAAAAAATGTAAATTGCATTTTTCTTTACAAATGTGGCACTTTTCTTAAGCTATTTCGAAACACCATATGACATACTGGTAAAAGTGACACCTTTCCACATTCTGCTATTTCTCCCGTGTACGGTGATACCAAATATGTGTGTCTAATCTATTATATGGACCCGTTATAGGGCATATCATAGAAGGTGTCCATTTTGGCTTTTGGAGGCCTTTTTACGCCAGACCTGATTTTAGGGAACCACGTTATATTTGCCGTGGTACTGCAGGTAATTTTGACAAATATAAATGTCCTGCTAATCATCTAGGGGTATTACAATATTGCTGCATTTTTACAGTGAAACATTATCCAATAAGCAACCATTCCTTTTGGTTCTCCCTACAAAAACAGTGTGAAAGTAAAGGAGTTAATAATGTGGGTAATATCACAGTCTTTGCCTTCATAAATCCTAAAGGCAGATGTGTAGCCTGTACCGCTCTCACAGAGCTTGTAGATTTTAACCCCATATTTTGCTCTCTTTGAGGGGATGTACTGGCGGAATGAGAGCCTGCCTGTGTAACTCATCAGCGATTTCATCCACCGCTAGGTTTTTTTCGGGGTTCTACACCGGCATAAATGACTCCTCCAAAGTTTTTATCAGGGGCCTTATTTTATACAGGCGGTCACGGCCTGGATCACTACGGGGGGGGGGGCTTGGTGATTGTCCTTAAAATGAAGGAAGCGCATTAGCACTTCATATCTGCTTCTGGTCATAACGGCTGGAAACACAGGTGTGGCATGTGTAGGGCTTGTTGCCCAATATGACCCGATTGAGGGCTTTTTCACTAACCCCATGTTGAGGATGAGCCCCAAATTTTTTTTACGTTCGCCAATATTTGTGGGGTGCCACTGCTTTGCATAGGAGGACGTTGGCTTTTCAGCAAAGAATTGGCAAGCATACAGATAGGTTTGGTTAACAACCAGCTCCAATAGTTAATCTGTAATGAATATTTAAAAAAAATCGAGGGCTGTAAAATTTTCCACATTAATATTTACACCTGGTGTGGCAATAAATTCTGGGATATTAGGGGAAAATGACTTTGTGGGTACCCACTCAATATATTCTGGGGGAATAGAGTGGGCCGTGTTTTGTGGAACTTCTGCGACATTCCCTGTGCTTGTGGACTCTGCAGCGACACTTGAATTGCAGAAAGCGTATCACTGTCGTCGCTATCACTGGTAGAATACACTTCTACCTCGGGCGCGGTTTCTGTATCGCTTTCATCAGTGTCAGAAATGAACATGATGTATGCCTCTTCCACCGTGAACCTTCTATGGGCCATTCTAATTACACACACGTACAACAAAGATTATAACCAGACGCACACGCAGACAAATTTTATTATTTTGTCTTTACTTTTTTTTTTTTCACAGACAAAAATACACGGACATCACAAAAGCACGCTTCACAAAAAACTGATGTCGAACAAACACGTAGACTATAAAACTTTTTTTCTGCACAAAAAAAATACACTTGTCATACACGTACGCTACACAAAAACCCTAGGCTAAACTTAGACTAACCCTAGACTGAACCCATGCTAACCCTAGACTAACTCTAGAATAGAACCTAGAATAACCCTAGACTAACGCTAAGGGCATGTTCACACGTGGCGGAATTGCTGTGGAATTCCGCTGCAGACAGTCCGCAGTGGAATCTCCAGCGGCCGTTTTTCCATTTGTTTCTATCCATGTTTAGGAAAGTTAGTTCAGACATTGCAGAAAACTCCTCTGTGGACCATAGGCTTCGGTGCAGAATTTTCTTTCCGCAGCATGCACTGTCTGTTTGCGGAGAAGAAGCGGAATTTCACTGCGTATTTCAGTCTTTGCAATGCAAAGACTGAAATCTGTGGCAAGTCCGCTGTGTTTTCTGCAACGTCTGAACTACCTGTCAAATATGTAAATGTTGGTGCAGATTCATTGCGTAATTGCCCTGAATCTGCACCAACATTTGCAGCGGAATAACTCTGCCACGTTTGATCGTGCCCTAAGGATAACCCTAGCCTAGGTATACAATTGAAGTTTATATAAAGTTTATATATTAGATTTTTTGTAATTTAGTGTCTGTGGTGTCACAGTAAAATTCTCTCTCTGTCTGTTCTCATACAAAGTATCAAGTGTGAGGAGAGACAGAGAGACCGGTAGGAGAAACATTGTTTTTCATTTTGTGATCACTGTGAATGGTTCTCGCAGTGATCACATGAACGGAGACCACTGTTATTGGTCTCCGATAATCACTCTGAAGCCAAGGCTGTTAGCAACAGCCTTGGCTTCAGAGGCCGATTACCCTATGACCGGGAAAACAGCTCCAATGCGGCCCCCTCCCTCTCCGATCGTTGCCCTGAAGCCCAAGGCTATTACCAGCAGCCCGGACTTCAGGAGATCACCGCGAAAACAGCTCCAATGCGGCCCCCTCCCTCCCAAACCACTCAGATGTGGCACTTGCTATTGAGTGCCGCATCTGAGGGGTTAAATACGATCGGAGACCACTGCTAGTGGTCTCCGATCGTTGCCCTGAAGCCCGAGGCTGTTACCAGCAGCCCGGTCTTCAGCAGCACCCCGCACGATGTGGGGAAAGTTCTTCTGAAGTGCCGACATGAAAAGCTGACACTTCAGAAGAATTACCCTGAACGGCCGACGTAACAACACTATACGCCGGTCGTTAAGGGTTTAAGACCCACTCGATAGCCAAATTCCCAAAGAGTTTGGAGACTCTGGAGCGAATTTGCTCTAACCGTAGACTGAAACCCCCCCCCCCCCCTCTTTACCTGACTCTGAAGGTAGAATATGTATTTTGTCAGTTGCCCGTATACCTTATATTGCCCTATCCTTTAGCCTTACAAATGGTTATATGTAAATCAATGCTGTGTTTTCATATTTTCTGTAATGATGGGGGTAGGGAAACAGACAAGTGAGCCCTAATATACCCGCCACTCAGTCCCTGCCTACTTGCAACGACCCGCCCTAGGCGACGGGGTACAACTGGGCGACGGTCCCTAAGCTCAATAAGTGCACGACAGACAAACAGACAAAGGAAACCAAACGAGAAGAATCACAAGCAAGGAGGAACAGGAAAGGCAGGTATAAATAGACAGAGGGCGGGAGCTAGCTCCGTCTGGCCAGGCTGTGATAGGCTCTCCCACTCCTAAGCCTGCCATCCTGAGTGGTGGAAGATGGAGTCAGTCTCACAGACATAGAAGCAGGTGCAGACTGATTATCTATGGGCGTTGACACAGAAGCTGTGCCTGGCAGATCCTTTACAGTACCCCCCCTTTTATGAGGTGCCACCGGACCCTTTCTAGGTGGACCTGGTTTATTGGGGGAAACGAAGGTGGAACCTCCTGACCAATACCCCAGCGTGAACATCCCGGGCGGGTACCCAAGTCCTCTCCTCAGGCCCGTATCCTCTCCAATGGACCAGGTACTGGAGGGAGCCTTGGACCATCTTGCTGTCCACAATCTTGGCCACCTCGAATTCTACCCCCTCAGGTGAGAACGGGGACAGGAGGTTTCCTTGAGGGAGCAAAGAACGGGGAGCAGCGTTTAAGGAGGGAGGCATGAAACACGTCGTGTACTCGAAAAGATGGGGGCAACTCCAGTCGGAAGGAGACAGGATTGAGGACTTCAATGACCTTGTACGGCCCTATAAACCGGGGAGCAAACTTCTTGGACGGGACTTTAAGGCGCAAGTTCTTTGACGATAGCCACACCAGATCCCCGACCATAAACAAGGGGTTAGCAGAACGTCTTCTATCTGCCTGAGTTTTTTGAATGCTCTGGGACGCCTCTAGGTTCTTCTGAACCTGGGCCCAGAGTGTGCACAGTTCCCGATGAACGACCTCTACCTCGGGATTGTTGGAACTACCAGGTGAAACGGAGGAGAACCGTGGATTAAACCCAAAATTACAGAAAAAGGGGGAGACCCCTGACGAGTTACTGACCCGGTTATTAAGGGAAAATTCGGCGAGGGGAATGAATGAGACCCAATCATATTGACAGTCAGCGATAAAACACCTTAAATATTGTTCTAGAGACTGATTAGTCCTCTCGGTTTGGCCATTAGTTTCAGGATGGAAGGCAGAAGAGAAGGACAGATCAATCTCCAACTTTTTACAGAAGGCTCTCCAAAACAATGAAACATTGTACCCCTCTGTCAGAAACAATATTGACAGGGACCCCATGGAGATGCAGGATGTGTTTGACAAACAAGGTAGCTAACGTCTTAGCATTGGGTAGTTTCTTGAGGGGCACAAAGTGGCACATCTTACTGAAGCGGTCTACTATAACCCACACCACCGACTTGCCTTCAGATGGAGGCAAATCGGTGATAAAATCCATGGAGATATGGGTCCAAGGTCTCTGGGGAATGGTCAAAGAACGTAGTAAGCCCGCTGGTGGGGACCTGGGAGTCTTGGACCTAGCACAAACCTCACAAGCGGCGACGTAGGCCTTAACGTCTTTAGGCAACCCAGGCCACCAATAGTTTCTGGCAATGAGGTGCTTGGTACCCAGGATGCCTCGATGACCAGATAGTGCGGAGTCATGATTTTCCCTAAGTACCCTTAGCCGGAATTGCAGGGGAACAAACAGCTTGTTCTCAGGAAGGTTCCCGGGAGCTGAACCTTGATCAGCCGCAATTTCAGAGACTAAATCAGAATCAATAGAGGAAATGATTATACCTGGAGGCAAAATACAAGCAGGATCTTCCTCCGAAGTAGGGCTGGCCATGAAGCTACGTGACATTGCATCAGCCTTAATATTTTTAGACCCAGCCCTATAGGTAACCAAAAAGTTGAATCTGGTAAAAAAAAACGCCCATTGAGCTTGTCTCGGGTTTAGCCTCCGGGAAGATTCTAGGAAAACCAGATTCTTGTGGTCGGTAAGGACCGTTACCTGGTGCCTAGCCCCCTCCAGGAAGTGGCGCCCCTCTTCAAATGCCCATTTAATGGCTAAGAGTTTGCGGTTGCCAATATCATAGTTACTCTCAGTGGGCGAAAACTTCCTGGAGAAGTAGGCACAGGGACGGAGATGGGTGAGGGACCTGGTACCCTGGGACAAGACAGCCCCCACTCCCACCTCGGACGCGTCAACCTCCACGATAAATAGCTCCATTTATTTGGGCTAAACCAGCACCAGGGCCGAGATAAAGCACTTCTTAAGGACCTCAAAAGCCTGGACAGCCTCAGGAGGCCAGTGGAGGAGATCAGCACCTTTGCGAGTGAGATCCGTAAGAGGCTTAGCGATGACCGAGAAGTTAGCAATAAATCTCCTGTAATAATTTGCGAACCCCAGGAAGCACTGTAACGCCTTCAGGGAGGCAGGTTGGACCCATTTCGCCACAGCCTGGACCTTGGCGGGGTCCATGCGGAATTCATGAGGAGTGAGGATATGACCCAAAAATGGTATCTCCTGCACCCCAAACACACATTTTCCGGTCTTCGCAAACAGTTTGTTTTCCCGAAGGACCTGGAGCACCTTCCTGACATGCTCAATGTGGGAGGACCAGTCCTTGGAAAACACAAGTATGTCATCAAGGTACACTGCAAGAAATACCCCCAGGTAATCTCTTAAAATCTCATTTATGAAATTCTGGAAGACCGCGGGAGCATTACACAACCCAAAGGGCATGACGAGGTATTCGAAATCACCTTCGGGCGTGTTAAACGCAGTCTTCCACTCATCCCCTTCTTTGATGCGGATAAGGTTATACGCCCCCTGTAGATCAAACTTCGAGAACCATTGGGCCCCCTGAACCTGATTAAAGAGATCAGGAATCAAAGGAAGGGGATACTGGTTCCTTACAGTGACCTTATTCAAGTTACGGTAGTCAATGTATGGCCTAAGACCACCATCCTTCTTCCCTACGAAGAAGAAGCCAGCACCTACCGGAGAAGTAGAGGGGCGAATGTAACCCTTGGCCAGGCATTCCTGGATATACTCTCTCATGGCTTCACGTTCGGGACAAAAGAGATTAAATATCCTACCCTTAGGGAGCTTAGCTCCTGGTACCAAATCGATAGCGCAATCGTATTCTCTATGAGGAGGTAACACTTCGGAGGCCTCCTTAGAGAAAACATCAGCAAAGTCGTGAACAAACTCAGGTAGCGTATTCACCTCCCCAGAGGGAGAAATAGAATTGACAGAAAAACATGACGTCAAGCATTCATTACCCCATTTGGTAAGATCCCCAGTATTCCAGTCAAACGTGGGATTATGCAACTGCAACCAGAGAAGGCCTAAAACCAAATCGGACGATAATCCCTGCATCAACAGTACAGAGCACTGCTCCAAATGCATGGAGCCAACAAGGAGTTCAAAAACAGGGGTATGCTGTGTAAAATAACCATTAGCAAGAGGAGTGGAGTCGATACCCACTACCGGGACAGGTTTAGGCAAATCAATCAATGGCATAGCTAGAGACATAGCAAATTCCACAGACATAATATTAGCAGAAGACCCTGAATCCACGAAGGCACTGCCGGTAGCAGACCTACCACCAAAAGAGACCTGAAAGGGAAGCAAGATTTTATTACGTTTCATATTTACGGGAAATACCTGTGCGCCCAAGTGACCTCCCCGATGATCACTTAGGCGCGGAAGTTTTCCGGCTGCTTATTCTTACGCCTAGGACAGGTGTTCACTTGATGCTTGTCATCCCCACAATAGAAGCAGAGACCATTCTTCCTGCGGAACTCTCTACGTTTTTGGGGGGACACGGAGGCCCCGAGTTGCATAGGTAACTCCGAGTCTTCTGTGGAAGAACGAAGCAACGGAACCTTGGGAGGCATCATGGAGGAGTCAGAGGAGAAAACACAAAAACGTTCAAGTTGTCGTTCCCTGAGACGTCGGTCAAGTCGTAACGCTAAAGCCATAACCTGGTCTAGGGAGTCCGAAGAGGGATAGCTAACTAGCAGGTCTTACAGACCCAACCTAAACTGGCACCTTAAGGCAGGGTCATTCCACCGAGAAGCTACGCACCACTTCCTAAAGTCAGAACAATACTCAACAGGTCTCTTACCCTGACGTAAGGTCACCAGCTGACTCTCGGCAAAGGCAGTCTTGTCAGTCTCGTCATAAATGAGTCCGAGAGCAGAAAAGAAAAGATCAACGGAGGAAAGTTCAGGGGCGTCAGGAGCCAAGGAGAAGGCCCATTCTTGGGGCCCTTCCTGGAGCCGGGACATAATTATACCCACCCGCTGGCTCTCAGAACCTGAGGAGTGGCGCTTTAAGCGAAAATAGAGCCTACAACTCTCCCGAAAGGAGAGAAAAGTCTTCCGGTCCCCTGAGAACCGGTCAGGCAACTTGAGGTGGGGTTCAAGGGGTGAGGTGAGGGGCACTACCATGGTAGCATCAGGCTGGTTGACCCTCTGAGCCAGGGCCTGGACCTGTAGGGAGAGACCCTGCATTTGCTGAGCCAGGGTCTCAAGGGGGTCCATAGTAGTGTCAGGGACCAGGGTAGACTAGGTATATTGGCTTGTGATTATGTAATGATGGGGGTAGGGAAACAGACAAGTGAGCCCTATTCTACCCGCCACTCAGTCCCTACCTACTTGCAACGACCCGCCCTAGGCGACGGGGTACAACTGGGCGACGGTCCCTACGCTCAATAAGTGCACGACAGACAAGGGTACACAGAAGCTAAGGGAAATGGGGCAGTTGCCCACGGCAACACCGTGAGCAACAAGAGTGGTGAACGAGCCGAGTCAAACCAGGAGTGTACGAGGTACCAAACGCAGAGTAGGAGAGTAGTGAACAAGCCGAGTCAAACCAGGAGTGTACGTGGTACCAAACGCAGAGCAGGAGAGTAGTCAGTAAGCCAGGGTCAATATGAAGCAGGGTCAAATAGTTCAAGAAGCTGCAGCAGGGCCAGGAAACCAAACGAGAAGAATCACAAGCAAGGAGGAACAGGAAAGGCAGGTATAAATAGACAGAGGGCGGGAGCTAGCTCCGTCTGGCCAGGCTGTGATAGGCTCTCCCACTCCTAAGCCTGCCATCCTGAGTGGTGGAAGATGGAGTCAGTCTCACAGACATAGAAGCAGGTGCAGACTGATTACCTATGGGTGTTGACGCAGAAGCTGTGCCTGGCAGATCCTTTACATTTTCCGTATATTATACTGGATTATCTATGAATCCCTGTGATGTGTATGTGATATTCTATGTCTGTGTGACGAGGAGATACTCATGTTGAGCATTCTCCCCGTTTGGTTGTGTTTGTTTCCTTCTAAAAAAAAAAAAACTGGAGGGAACTCCACAATGGAACAAACTTACATAGCAAACAACAATATACTGGTCTGGATACAAGTGTGGACACATCTCACAGGAGTCCCGTTTTACAGTGGGTCAGTATTATTTAAATACTTTACATTTAGCCTTTATTTATCCTTCTGTATTCTTCTAATGATCTTTTCCTAATCTGTTACCATGGGGCATTTATTATTAAAGAGGCTCTGTCACCAGATTCTCAAATCCCTATCGCCTATTGCATGTAATCGGCACTGTAATGTAGATAACAGTAAAGTTTTTTTTGTTTTTTTAAAAACGTTCATTTTTGGCCAAGTTATGAGCTATTTTATATATATATATATATATATATATATATATATATATATATATATATATATAATATGCAAATGAGCTTTGAAATGGACAACTGGGCGTGTTTTTTTTCGTATTTGCAACTGGGCGTGTATTGTGTTTTTAACTGGGCGTGTTTACTTGTTTTACTAACTGGGCATTGTGAATAGAAGTGTATGATACTGACGAATCAGTGACCAGTCAGCATCATGCACTCCTCTCCATTCATTTACACAGCAGCATTACGTTCTTACTAGAACGATGTGCAGCCATATACACAGACATTATCGTTAATCAAGTGTCCTGATAATGAATACACATGACCTCCAGCCTGGACGTCATGTGTATTCAGAATCCTGACACTTCTGAATCTTTTCTGTGAGATTCCAGCAAGCCACGCATAATCTCGCGAGATTACGAGGTAAACAAGATTTCGTTTCCCTTGCTGGAAATCTCACAGAAAAGATTCAGAAGTGTCAGGATTCTGAGTACACATGACGTCCAGGCTGGAGGTCATGTGTATACACTATCAGGACACTTGATTAACGTTAATGTCTGTGTATGTGGCTGCACATCGTTCTAGTAAGAACGTGATGCTGCATTGTAAATGAATGGAGAGGAGTGCATGATGCTGATTGGTCACTGATTCGTCAGCATCATACACTTCTATTCACAACACCCAGTTAGTAAAACAAGTAAACACGCCCAGTTGGACCTACGAAAAAAAAACCTGCCCAGTTGTCCATTTCAAAGCTCATTTGCATATATATAAAATTTCTCATAACTTGGCCAAAAATGAAAGTTTTTCAAAAAAAAAAACGTTACTGTTATCTACATTGCAGCGCCGATCACATGCAATAGGAGATAGGGATTTGAGAATCTGGTGACAGAGCCTCTTTAATAATAACACTGGGACCCATACACTGGTTTTATCACACATTATATACTTATTATGTCACTGACCTGGATTTGTGTTTGTGATACACCGTACAGCCATCATTGTATCCACACCAGTATATTATTGTTTGCTGTGTCTATTTGTTCCATTGTGGAGTTTCCTCCAGTTTTGAATGATGTATTTCAATAAAGTTTACAATTTAGATATGTATGGCTATGTCGCATTTGTTGGTGCTTGTAGGTTCACACACTATATATATATATATGTGTGTGTGAACCTACAAGCACCAACAAATGCAACATAGCCATACATATCTAAATTGTGTATATATATATATAGGAATCCGATGTAGTCTTTGATTTATTCATAAACTAGCAGGTCATTTAAGACTGCATGCTCCTTTTTGCACTTCTGGGCTCCATACCGACTAACATGCTTTTGCGGCCGCAATTCCCCGGAAATCCACTTGAGAATTGCGCCCCCATTCATTTCTATGGGCCTATGCACATGACCGTGGTTTCCACGGTACGTGCATGGCCCAGGAGCCTCAGAAAGAACCGCAGAGAGAATGGACATGTCTTACTACGGCCTTATTCCGCGGTCCAGGCTCATACAAAATAATGGACCATGTGCATGGCCTGCGATTTGCGGGCGGCTCGCAGGTGACACTCCTCGTCCGGCCGACCCGAAAATTACGGCCGTGCACATGGCTACGGTCGTGTGCATGAGGCCATACAGTTGCATATTGGTTAAGTAAATGCACAGATGCTTGTATTTTTGTTATCAAGTCAAGCTCTTCATCACTAGTTTTAACTGCTACAAAGAACTCATGAGCATAAGTAAGTAATAGCAATCAGTTAACCACTAACTAACAAAGAGAAATCTGTATTTTTAGCATATAAGACAATGGAGGCTTAAATAGGCATAATTATACATTTAACTAGATATATACTGAAAACTATACCAAAATGTCTGTATTAATAAAATAAAATTGTCTTCACAGGGTTAGCATAAAGGAGTCTTCCGTGGCTAAATTAGGATCAGTGTGCCGTAGAATCTATAGGATATTTTCACATGCATATTTCCATCATCGCCAAATATTTGATGAATATGAGGTATGTTTTAGTCATTTCAAAATATTTCATGATGTGGAAAGGAGGTTTTTTTTGTTTTTTTTGGGGGGGGTTTTAAAAATAATCCTGCTGAGTTGATACGGTGATTTGTTTGGCATAAATATTAGGAAAATGAAAAATTATTTAGATCAGGGTTTTATTATAAACCTATTGATTACATTTTGGTGGTTTTATTTTTTGTGTGACTATCCACATTGAATCAAAATCTAGAAATATTCTAGTTTTCACACTGACCACTTGAGCATACACAATAGAATCAAACATCGCCAGCTTACTTGTCAGCTTTTCTGTGTATAGACTATAACAAGAGGATCAGTCTCATCTTATTATCACTGTTTCTGTGCAGTGAAAGAAGCTGGGCTGGAACAATGAGAAGTGTATGACGCTGATTGGTCACTGATTGGTCAGTGTCATACACTCCTCTGTACAATGCCCAGTTGGTAAAAAGTAAAAACCCGCACAGTTGTCTTAAGAAACTAATTAGCATAAATCTAAAATTGTTTATAACTTGCTAAAAAATAATCGTTTTTAAAAATAAAAACCACTGTTGTAATCATGCATTAATAATCTGGTGACAGAGCCTCTGCAATGAAAGTTTGTATTGTACAGCTGGATGCGTATATAAGGCAGTATAGTAAGGGTATGTTCACACGCTTAACCAAAAACTTCTGAAAATACAGAGCTTTTCAAGGGAAAACAGCTCCTGATTTTCAGACTGTTTTTTTAGCAACAAAGCGTTTTTTATGTCCGTTTTTGGAGCTGTGTCAATAAACTTGACAAAAGTTTTCACTTTGGTCAAGCAATGAGTACATTGAGAGATCATTAGTATTGTGCAGTATTTAAGTAAAGCTTTATTCACACTGGGGAAATTACAGCTCTGTGTTAGAGCAACAGATTTACCCAAAATTTTTTTATCAAAACATCATCTGGTGAATGCTGGGGAAAAAAAATTGGGAAAGGCTTCTTTGCCGTGTTTGAATATGGTACAGCTTTTGGCTCACAAAGAGGTGCTAATAATCCCACCTTATAAAGCCTAAGGGTATGTTCACACGCTGTCAAAAACATCTGAAAATACGGAGCTGTTTTCAAGGGAAAACAGCTCCTGATTTTCAGAAGTTTTTTAAGCCACTCACGATTTTCGCTGCGTTTTTGGAGCTGTTTTTAAGGCTGGGTTCACACGACCTATTTTCAGACGTAAACGAGGTGTATTATGCCTCGTTTTACGCCTGAAAATAGGGCTACAATACGTCGGCAATTATCTGCCCATTCATTTGAATGGGTTTGCCGACGTATTGTGCAGACGACCTGTAATTTACGCGTCGTCGTTTGACAGCTGTCAAACGACGACGCGTAAATGTACTGCCTCGGCAAAGAAGTGCAGGGCACTTCTTTGCCACGTAATTTTAGCTGTTCTTCATTGAACTCAATGAAGCACAGCTCAAGATTTACGAGCGTCTGACGCCTCGCAAAATGCGAGGAGGAGCATTTACGTGTGAAACGAGGCAGCTGTTTTCTCCTGAAAACAGTCTGTCTTTTCACACGTAAATGACAGCTAGCGTGTGAACATACCCTAATAGTCAATTAAAAACGGCTCCAAAAACGTCCCAAGAAGTGACATGCAGTTCTTTTTCACGGGCGTCTTTTTACGTGCCGTTTTTGGAAAATGAGGCGTAAAAACCGCCCCATCGGAACAGAACGCCATATTTCCCATTGAAATCAATGGGCAGATGTTTGGGGGCATTCTGCTTCTGTTTTGGCAGGCGTTTTTCGAGGTGTAAACGCCCCGAAATACGCCTGAAAACACTACGTGTGACATACCTTAACACTTTACACAGATTTGGTTAAGTATAAGGCTCTATTCACACGACTGGGAGCGGGTGTCGGCCAATAAAAACTGCCATTTTGTACCTTTTACGTTGCGGGCCGTGTATCCGTTTTTAACGGCTGATTGTGACCCGTTTTTCACTGTCCGTTTTAAAAACGGATACATTTAATTTGTCAATTTTTTGGGTTTCAACCCACTAAAATCACCCACAGGAAAGTCACATGGTCGTCCAGTCACCATTTTCTCTTGCTTTCAGAGTATAGAGAGCTTTATCTGATCCCTTAGCATCTTTGCATTGGTTTCTGGCTTTTTTCTCTGCTATTTTTTATTTGCTACCATGTCCTCACAAACATTGAACTGTGTACTGCAGCTTTGGCTTATTCTTGGTAATTCGGAAAGCAATCGCAGATGTTGATGCCATCTGTAGATAGTGCCACAGTGCCCCCTATAGATAATGCCCCCTGTAGATAGCGCCTCTGTAGCTCCCTGTAGGAGCGGAATCCCTCTGATCGGGGATTCCACTTCAGGAGTTGCCCCTGATGTCACTGTCCATATAGAGATAGTGACATTAGGGACTTCTCCTGGAGCTAAAACCCCGGCCAGAGTGTCGGCAACACTGTGGCCGGGGATCCCTGCTTCTGGAGTTTCCCCTGATGTCACTGTCCATATATGGATCGTGACGTCAGGGACTTCTCCTGGAGCGGGATCCCCAGTCACATCATCGGCAACGCTGTGGCCGGGTTTCCTCCTCTTGAGTTGCCTCTGATGTCGCTGTCCATATATAGATAGTGACGTCAGGGGTTCCATCTAGGAGCGGAATCCCTCTGGCTGGGAGTTACAATGGCGCTATCTACAGGGGGAGGGGTGCAATATACGGGTGGTGCTATCTACAAGGGGGCTGTGACGCTACCTACAGCAAAAAAAATCTCCTCACATCCACTTCGCAATGTGAGGAGGAGAGAGCGAGCGTCAGAAAGCTGTTTTACACAGCCCCATAGACTTCTATGGGGGCCGTGAGAATAGCCCAAAATAGGACATATTAAATTTTTTGACGGCCTGTCAAAAAATCGGCCGTGTGAATACCCCCATTTGGGGTCCGTTTGTGAATAGGGCCTTAATCTCACCTGCCATTCCTTTCTGTGAAATTTCTCTATCAGTTAACTCCCATTTATTACAGTTAACATAAAGCACACACCCTCTGCAACGTTCCCTCCGGTTTGTGCACTATGGAAAATAACGTGTTAAAAAAACTATTTAATGAGTTAATTAGTAGCCTAATTTAAAAAATTAAGCAGTCTTCTATGTGTCTTTCTATCTGATCATCAGATCTGGCATGAAATAAGAGAATTGTCCTGAGAAATCCTACTTGTAAAAGCAATAAATGTCCACCTCTCCGCTCATCGATGCTTGTTTATACACTACCGTTCAAAAGTTTGGGGTCGCCCAGACAATTTTGTGTTTTCCATGAAAACTCACACTTATATTTATCAAATGAGTTGCAAAATGACTAGAAAATATAGTTAAGACATTGACAAGGTTAGAAATAATGTTTTTTATTTGAAATAATAATTTTCTCCTTCAAACTTTGCTTTCGTCAAAGAATGCTCCATTTGCAGCAATTACAGCATTGCAGACCTTTGGCATTCTAGCTGTTAATTTGCTGAGGTAATCGGGAGAAATTTCACCCCATGCTTCGAGAAGGCCCTCCCACAAGTTGGATTGGCTTGATCGGCACTTCTTGCGTACCATACGGTCAAGCTGCTCCCACAACAGCTCTATGGGGTTGTGATCTGGTGACTGCGCTGGCCACTCCATTACAGATAGAATACAAGCTGCCTGCTTCTTCCCTAAATAGTTCTTGCAAAATTTGGAGGTGTGCTTTGGGTCATTGTCCTGTTGTAGGATGAAATTGGCTCCAATCAAGCGCTGTCCACAGGGTATGGCATGGCATATTTTTGCATATTTTTGCAAATGGAGTGATAGCCTTCCTTATTCAAAATCCCTTTTACCTTGTACAAAGCTCCCACTTTACCAGCACCAAAGCAACCCCAGACCATCACATTACCTCCACCATGCTTGACAGATGGTGTCAGGCACTCTTCCAGCATCTTTCCAGTTGTTCTGCGTCTCACAAATGTTCTTCTGTGTGATCCAAACACCTCAAACTTCGATTCGTCTGTCCATAACACTTTTTTCCAATCTTCCTCTGTCCAATATCTGTGTGCTTTTGCCCATATAAATCTTTTCCTTTTATTAGCCAGTCTCAGATATGGCTTTTTCTTTGCCACTCTGCACTGAAGGCCAGCATACCGGAGTCGCCTCTTCAATGTAGTCATTGACACTGGTGTTTTGCGGGTACTGTTTAATGAAGCTGCCAGTTGAGGACCTGTGAGGCGTCTATTTCTCAAACTAGAGACTCTAATGTACTTGTCTTGTTGCTCAGTTGTGAAGCAGGGCCTCCCACTTCTCTTTCTACTCTGGTTAGAGCCTGTGTGTGCTGTCCTCTGAAGGGAGTAGTACACACCGTTGTAGGAAATCTTCAGTTTCTTGGCAATTTCTCGCATGTAATAGCCTTCATTTCTAAGAACAAGAATAGACTGTCGAGTTTCACATGAAAGCTCTCTTTTTCTAGCCATTTTGAGAGTTTAATTGAACCCACAAATGTAATGCTCCAGATTCTCAACTAGCTCAAAGGAACGTCAATTTTATAGCTCCTCTAAACAGCAAAACTGTTTACAGTGGTGCTAACATAATTGCACAAGGGTTTTCAAGTGTTTTCTAATCATCCATTAGCCTTCTAACACAGTTAGCAAACACAATGTACCATTAGAACACTGGAGTGATGGTTGCTGGAAATGGGCCTCTATACACCTATGTAGATATTGCATTAAAAACCAGACGTTTGAAGCTAGAATAGTCTTTTAGCACATTAACAATGTATAGAGTGTATTTCTGATTAATTTAATGTTATCTTTATTGAAAAAAAACTGTGCTTTTCTTTAAAAAATAAGGAAATTTCTAAGTGACCCTAAACTTTTGAACGGTAGTGTAGATTCTCCAAAACTACCTTCTTTTTAACCCGCTAATGACCGCCGATATTAATTTTCACGGCGGTCTTAATGGTCACCTATACCACAGCGCGGCCCTTAAAGGCGCTGTCTCACAAACCTGGCACGAGTGTCCCATGCTGACTAGAGCGGGGGCCGAACTGTCTAAAGAAAGCTGGGCTCCTGCTCTAACAGCCGGTATCTGAGTTACCAACGGTCCCAGCCATTTAACCCCTTAGATGCTTAAATCAGCAGCGAAGTGGTTTCGGAGGGATGGTGGTCTCTCTGTCTCCACATCGGCACCCCCCGACGCAATTGAAGCCGATAGTTTCCATGGCAGCCCTCTGCCATCAGTGTATGCCTATTAGGCCCTGCCAAAGGAAGGGCCTCGTAGAATGCCTGTCAGATTTACACTGACAGGCATAATACACTGCAATACAGAAGTATGGCAGTGCATTATAAAAACGATCTATTTTTTTTCTGTAAGGCTGGGTTCACACGAGCACATTAACGTCCGTAATGGACGGACGTATTTCGGCCGGAAGTCCTGGAGCGAACTCAGTGCAGGGAGCCGGGCTCCTAGCATCGTAGTTATGTACGACACTAGGAGTCCCTGCCTCTCCGTGGAACTACTGTCCCGTATTGAAAACATGATTACAGTACGGGACAGTTGTCCTGCAGAGAGGCAGGGACTCCTAGCATCGTACATAACTATGATGCTAGGAGCCCGGCTCCCTGTACTGAGTTCGGTCCGGGACTTCCGGCCGAAATACGTCCGTCCATTACGGACGTTAATGTGCTCGTGTGAACCCAGCCTTACACAGAAGGCTTTACCAGAGAAACACAACGCAATATTTATTGCCAATTTTCTGCAGATTTTTAACCCCTTCCCGACATTTGACGTATCCATACACCAAAGTCGGGTAGGGGAAGTATGGTGCGGGCTCACGCAATGAGCTCGCTTCATACGATGACGGTGTCGGCTGTACGTTACAGCCGACACTTCAGAGTAACTAGCGACCCCGCTAGTTTAACTCGTTAAATGCTGCGGTCAATACTGACCGCAGCATTTAAATCGTCAGAAAGAGGGGGCGACCCCCTCTAACAGCTCATCACGCCCCCCGCAATGCAATTGCGGGGGGGGGCGATGGTTGCTATGGCTGCCTGGGGGTTTAATGAACGCCCCCAGGTCCGCCATCTTTGTACAGCTATTAAGCCCTGCCTCTGGCAGGGCTTAATAGATGACTGTCAGAATCACGATATACTGCAATACATTAGTATTTCAGTATATCGTACAAGCGATCTAACGATCGCTCGTTGAAGTCCCCTAGGGGGACTAATAAAAAAAAGTAAAAATGAGTTAAATAGTAAAAAAGCATAGTAAAAAAAAAAATACACATAATTGGTATCGCCACGTCCGCAAAAGTCTGAACTATTACAATATATCATTATTTAACTCGCTCGGTGAACGTCGTAAAAAAAAAAATTGTAAACGCCAGAATCAATTTTTTCCGTCGATTAAGTGGTATGAGGGCTTATTTTTTGCGGGATACGCTGTCGTTTTTAATAATACCATTTTTGTGTACATACCACGGTTTGATCACTTTTTTTATTTCATTTTTTGTGGGAGATTAGGTGACCAAAAAATAGACATTCTGGCGTTTACCATTTTATTATTTTTACGGCGTTCACCGTGCGTGTTAAATAATGATATATAATAGATCAGACTTTTACGGACGCGGCGATACCAATTCTGTTTATTTGTTACATTTCTTACTATGCTCTAATGGGAAAAGGGTTTTTGTTTTTAACTTTTAATATACTGTATATATTTTTTTAAACAAATTTTTACTTTTTTTATTAGTCCCCCTAGGGGACTTCAACCAGCGATCGTTAGATCGCTTGCACGATACACTGCAATACTAATGTATTGCAGTATATCGTGATTCTGACAGGAATCTATTAAGCCCTGCCGGAGGCCCCAGGCAGCCATAGCAACCATCTCCTCCTCCCCCCCCCCCCCTTGATTGCGTTGCGGGGGACGCAAAGAGCTGTTAGCGGTTTCTAACTATTTAAATGCTGCGGTCGTTATCGACCGCAGCATTTAACGAGTTAAACGAGCGGGACACCAGCATCGCATGGAGCGAGTTCACTCCGCGAGCCTGCTCCATACTTCCCCTACCCGGCTATGACGTAACTATATGTCATATGTCGGGAAGGGGTTAAAATAATGTTACATTGTTTTATTACAAAAAGTGTTTCAAGGTTTACATAACCTTTAAATTATTTGATTTACTTTTTAGTTACTTTTGTTTATGGTGGCAGACTTTTTTTTATAGATTTGTTGTTTAAGCTGGGAACAACAGCTCCACAGATCGCTCTACAGCAGGCACTGTCCATAAGAGAATAGGGATGGGAGCCGAACCTATTCTCTTGTTCACACGGCGTGTATTTGATGCGTTTTTCTCGCCGATAAACGAGTAAAAAATGCTTGCTTTTCGCATCCCATTGACATCAAAGGGAAAGCGCATTGTAGTGCATACTCCTTTTTTTTTTTTTTTTTTTTACTTGTATTTAAAATATGCGTCATGTAAACGAAGAAGCATCAGGTCAACTTTTGGCACTTAAAAAGCGCCGAAAACGTGCCTAATTCCCATAGTCAATGGGAGCCCTAATTACACGCCAAAAACCCACACAAACCGCGTCACAAAACATTAAAAAAACGCATGTATTTTAAAAAGTGCTTTACAAAAATGCAAAGTCATGTTTTTGTTTTTTTAGTTACACCTAGACGTTTGGTAGTGCTACGGATTCATTTTAACTATTGAGCTATAGCTGAAGTTCAAATGTACATTGACTGCATGCAAACTTGGACTGCAGCTGTCACTCAATAGTTAAAATAAATCAGTAGTGCTACAGAATGTTTAGGTGTAGCCCTGCCCTTATACAGCACTGTGTACTGATCATGTGCCCTCCCACCCTGTACTGAGAGGAAGGGGAGACTCCCTATAGAAGTATACAGCGTTAGGTTTATTGCCGTTATGGAGATATATATTGCTGTGCCACAAATGGGTATTCCTCCACATGCTGAAACAGCAGGGCATCCCCCGATAACAATAGTCTCAGCATGTGGGGAATGCACAATTTAAATACACATCCCCATAACTGCAATACACATAACTCTGTGTACTGCAGTGTCAGATGTGTATTCTATGGGGCTGTAGCTGGCAATTATGGGAGGGAGCTGTGCCTGGCAGCCAAAGTGGAGGCTGTGACTGGCAATTATGGGTGGGGGCTGTAAATTGCAATTATGGGAGGGGCTGTGGCTGGCAGCTATACAGTAGGCTGTGAGTGGCAAATATGGGAGGGAGACAGTGACTTGCAGTTATAAGGGGTTGTGTCTAGAAGCTATAGGGTTGTGATTGGCAGTTATAGGGGGTGGTGGCTGGCAGCTATAGGATTGTGGCTGGGAGGGGGGTTGGGTCTTGCAGTTATAGAGGGAACTGTGGCTGACAATTATAGGGTGGGACTGTGGCTAGGAGTTATAGGGGAGCTGTGGCTAGCAATTATGGGAGAGGGCTGTGACTGGGTATTATAGGGGGAGAACTATGGCTGACCATTATAGGGGGTGAACTGTCGCTGACAATTATAGGGGTTCCTGTGGCTATACACCTATGGGGCCAATTTTTGCTGGACATACAGTATGTAGGGGACACCCGCAGCTAGACTACTATGGGGGCACCTGTTCCCACATAATTGCTAGCCACAGATTTACCCATGGGAGGACCTGTGACTGACAATTATGGGAAAATCTGTGGCTGGGCTATTATAAAAAGCATATGTGTGTGTCCTTGTAGCACATATGTATAGTCTTTTTTTAGCCCCCTGCCGCCCCTTTCAGTTTGCTCCTGCAAAAATCTATACAGTTGTGGGAAGCGGGTGTTCTGAAAAACAATTCCAGAATTGCTTATTTAGGGTATGTTCACACGGGCTATTTCCAGCCATTTTTCGGGCCGTAAACACCCCGAAAAACAGCTAAAGATGCAGGGGCTGAATGCCTCCAAACATTTGCCCATTAATTTCAATGGGAAAAACTGCGTTCCTTACCCAAGGTTCTTTTTTTACACGGCCGTTTTTAAAAACGGCTGTGTAAAAAAACGCATCGTAAAAAGAAGTACATGTCACTTCTTGAGCCGTTTTTCATTGACTCAATAGAAAAACAGCTCCAAAAATGGCTGTAAAAAACGCTAGTTGCTTAAGAAACTGCTGAAAATCAGGATCTGTTTTCCCTTGAAAACAGCTCTGTATTTTCAGCCGGTTTTTTTTTCAGCGTGTGAACATACCCTCGTGGTCACTTCGACTCTGAAAAATAAAATAAAAAGTGATCCAAGATTTGCATGTACCCAAAAATTTTATTAATAAAAACGACAAGCTCCCACACAGCTCCATCACTGGACAAATAAGTATTATGGCTCTCAGAATATGGCTACACAGAAATATGATTTTTTATTTAGAGAGTGTTTTTATTGTATAAAATTGGTATTGCCATAATCTTATTGAATCGCAGAATAAAGTTAAAATATAATTTATGCAGCACGGTGAATGCTGTAAAAAAAAAAAAAGCTAAAATTGCTGTTTTTTGGGGGAGTTTTATCTACTCGCTTTCCAAAAAATTTAACAAAAACGGATTGTCCTATGTACCCCAAAATGGTACCAATAAAAACTACACCTCACCTTGCAAAAAACAAGCTCTATCGACGGAAAAATAAAAAAGTTATAGCTCTTGGAATATGGTGATGCAAAAACATGATTTTATTGTGTAAAAAAAAGTAGTAGAAATTTTAAAAATGATATATCGTTGATATCACTGTAATTGTACTGTCCCACAGAAAAAAGTTACTTAGTATGATAGAAAAAAAAAACATATGTCCATAAAGTTTGTCCAAGGGATGTTAGAAAGGGAAGGGTGAAACTATAGAACTTTTGTTTTAACCCTATTGATCCAGTGAAAGGTTTATTAAGAAGAAAAAAAAAAATACATTAATTAAGGAAAGAAAATTCCCTGCTGATCCCAAGTGGCTCTCCGACTGGGTCAACATTCAAATAAGAATTCTTTACATTGACATAGGATCTTATATGTTTTTGTTTTAAGAAATGATTTAAGCCTTTTTTAACCCCTTAATGACCAGGCCTGAAAAGGCCTTAATACCGAAGGTGTTTTAAACCTGTGACTTTTCATCATTTAAAGAGGCCCTGTCACCAGATTTTGCAACCCCTATCTGCTATTGCAGCAGATAGGCACTGCAATGTAGATTACAGTAACGTTTTTATTTTTAAAAAACGAGCATTTTTGGCCAAGTTATGACCATTTTCGTATTTATGCAAATGAGGCTTGCAAAAGTACAACTGGGCGTGTTGAAAAGTAAAAGTACAACTGGGCGTGTATTATGTGTGTACATCGGGGCGTGTTTACTACTTTTACTAGCTGGGCGTTCTGATGAGAAGTATCATCCACTTCTCTTCAGAACGCCCAGCTTCTGGCAGTGCAGATCTGTGACGTCACTCACAGGTCCTGCATCGTGTCGGCACCAGAGGCTACAGTTGATTCTGCAGCAGCATCAGCATTTGCAGGTAAGTAGCTACATCGATTTACCTGCAAACGCCGATGCTGCTGCAGAATCATCTGTAGCCTCTGGTGCCGAGGTGTCCTCGCTCGTCTGACACGATGCAGGACCTGTGAGTGACGTCACAGCGTGATCTCTCGAGAACACTGTGTCTGCACTGCCAGAAGCTGGGCGTTGTGAGGAGAAGTGGATGATACTTCTATACACAACGCCCTACTAGTAAAAGTAGTAAACACGCCCCGATGTACGCACATAATACACGCCCAGTTGTACTTTTACTTTTCAACTCGCCCAGTTGTACTTTTGCAAGCCTCATTTGCATAAATACGAAAATGGTCATAACTTGGCCAAAAATGCTCGTTTTTTAAAAATAAAAACGTTACTGTAATCTACATTGCAGCGCCTATCTGCTGCAATAGCAGATAGGGGTTGCAAAATCTGGTGACAGAGCCTCTTTAACCCCTTTAGGACACAGCCTGTTTTGGCCTTGTGGACACAGATGATTTTTTCAAATCTGACGTGTCAATTTATGTGGTAATAACTCCGGAACGCTTTTACCTATCCAAGCGATTCTGAGATTGTTTTCTCGTGACATATTGTACTTTATGTTAGTGAAAAACTTTGGTCGATAAATTCAATATTTATTTGTGAAAAACTTCAAATTTTAGCAAAAATTACCATTTTTCTAAATTTAAATGTGTTTGCTTGTAAAACAGAAAGTAATACCACACAAAATAGTTACTAGTTACCATCCCCCATATGTCTACTTTATGTTTGCATCGTTTTTTTGAACGTCCTTTTATTTTTCTAGGACGTTACAAGGCTTAGAACTTTAGTAGCAATTTCTCATATTTTCAAGAAAATTTCAATAGGCCATTTTTTCAGGGACCAGTTCAGTTCTGAAGTGGTTTTGAGGGCGTTCTATATTAGAAAGTCCCCATAAATCACCCCATTTTGAAAACTGCACCCCTCAAGGTGTAGAATTTTTACAAGGAATAAAGGAGAAAAAGCACCCCAACATTTGTAAAGCAATTTCTCCCGATTACGGCAATACCCCATATGTGGTCGTAAACTGATGTTTGGACCCACAGCAAGGCTCAGGAGGGAAGGAGCACCTTTTGAATTTTGGAGCACAGATTTTGCTGGATTGGTTTTCAGTGCTGTCGGGTTTGCAACGCCCCGGAGGGACTAAAACAGTGGAAACCCCCCAAAAGTGACCCTATTTTGGAAACTACACCCCTCAAGGAATTTTTCTAGGGGTAGAGTGAGCATTTTGACCCCACAGGATCTTTTTTAGAGCTAAGGTGACCAAAAAACAACGATTTTGGCGCTTTAAATTCTTTATTTTTTACAGCGTTCACCGTGCGCAATAAATTAAGTTTTACTTTATTCTGCGGGTCGGTACGATTACGCCGATACCATATGTGTATAGTTTATTTTTTACGTTTTGCAGATTTCGGACCGGGGTCTGCCGATATGTTAGAAACCCCCAAAATTCGGCGATTGCAAAGGACCGCTGGTCGGCAAGAGTGGAGTGTCAGCTGTCGCCAACAGTGTGCACCGGCAAAAACTCAGTAACTGTACGTCGTCGTGCGGGAAGTAACCTCCCGCAACGACGCACAGTTACAGTCCTCGTGCGGGTAGGGGTTAAAATGTAACAGTTTGAAAATAAAAGTAATTATGTCATACGAATGTTTTAATTTATCCTGATCATAAGGACACCTGACTTGGATGTGTAGTTTCTTTTTTTTGACCAGAAATATAGTATAAAACACAAGTGCCCCTTTTTTCAATTGCGCACTAAAATGTCTTAACCCCTTCGCGCTCAGCGACGTACTATTCCGTCGCGCTAACCAATACGTTCGCGCTCAGCGACGGAATAGTACGTCGCGGGAGTAACGGCAATTTTGGCCGTCTTCCCGACACATGCAGGAGCTGTGACAGCTGCTGTCTCGTACAGCAGCTCCTACAGCGGGGACCGATCGCTGTGTCCCCGCTGTTTAACCCCTTAAAAGCCGCATTCAATACCGAACGCGGCTTTTTAGGGGTTAAGCTACAATCGCCGGCCTGCTACACGATAGCGGCCGGCGATGGTGACTATGGCAACCGGACACCAAACAATGGCGTCCGGCTATGCCATCGACGGAAGCCTAGTGGGTCCTGACGAAGTCAGGACCCACTGTGTTTGCGGTCAGTGAGTAGCTGACAGTTCTAATACACTGCACTACGCATAGCGATCAGACCCTTATTAGACCGTTTCAGCGCCCGGTTTTCCCAAGCATTCACCCCCGAGAATTGTATTTCTATTGATGTGTCCTTGGTACATTTTAAAGGGAGGCTTCAATTCCGCCAGCACCTGCCGAGTAAGAGGGCAAGGTATGGCGTGAAGATGTATAAGCTGTGTGAGAGTGCATCAGGGTATACCTACAAATTTAGGATGTATGAAGGGAAGGACACCAGTATTCAGCCCCCAGAATGCCCCCCCCCCCTTTACTGGGAGTTAATGCAAAAATTGTGTGGGATTTGGTGCACCCACTGCTGGATCGGGGTTACCGCCTCTACCTGGATAATTTTTACACCAGCTTCTCATTCTTCAACTGCCTCGCTTCCAGAAGTCATGCAGCACTGCTAGAAGAAATCTGAGAGGCCTCCCTAAGACCCTGCTTGGGCAAACACTCAGAAGGGGTGAAAGCAGGGCACATTCTAGCAGCAATATATTGTGTCACGTACAAGACAAGAGAGATGTCACACCAGTACCCCTGTACCTGTACGAGGTACCAGTACAGAGAGCCCCAAACCAGACTGCATCCTGGACTACAATAGGTACATGGGAGTTGTGGACTTGTCAGATCAAGCCCTACAGCGCTATGCGGTGTGGTATAAGAAGTTGGCCGGGCACATCATACAGATGGCATTGTACAATGTGTACGTGCTACGTCGATGTACAGGCCAGAGGGGAACTTTCCTGAAATTTCAAGAGGTGGTTATCAAGAAACAAATTTTTAGGGACCAGGAAGGGGGGGCACCCAGTACTTCTGGAAGCGAGGCCACACGCATCGCACCAGGGCAACACTTTCCAGGAGAAGTTCCCCAAACTGGCAAGAAGGGAAAAAGTCAAAAGATGTGCAAAGTCTGTTATAAGAGGGGGATAAGGGAGGACACAATATATAAATGTGACACGTTTCCTGAAAAACTAAGGCTCTGTATGAAAGAGTGTTTTAAAATTTATCATATACCCCTTGATTTTTAATCTACGCCAGTTTTACTTACCCTGATGCACTCCGCACAGCTTATCCCCCCTCGTCTTTCCCCTCTGGGCCCTGCTGTGTGCCCAGGCAGCTGATAACAGCCACATGGAGGGTCTTGCCGTACCCGTGAGAACCCACATTACAGTTTATGGGGTGTATGTCTCCGGTCCAAATATTCACTACACCTCTAGATGAATACCTTAAGGGGTGTAGTTTTAAAACGGGGTCACTTCTCGGGGGTTTCAACTGTACTGGTACCTCAGGGGCTTCTGCATACATGACTTCGCACTAGAAATCCCCAGTAGGCCAAATGGTGTTCCTTTCCTTCTGAGCCCTCCCATGGGCCCAAACGGCAGTTTATCACCACAAATGGGGTATTGCCGCACTCAGGACAAACTGGGCAACAAAATGGGGTATTTTAAATTTCACAGCCCAATTCAAATACGTGCCGTGTAAAAACTGTGCGGTCAAAATGATAACAACAACCATAAATGAATTCCTTGAGGGGTGCAGTTTCCGAAATGGTCAATAGAAGGAATGCCTGCAGGCAGACAGAACCCTTTTTCCTGACCACCCAAAAGTTAATATAGAGTAAATTATTATTTTCAAATTTTATTAAGTTACGTGTAGCGAAGAACAGACCACATATAACAGTTTAAAATTGTCACTGCCAGAAGCCGAGGTTACAGTAAGAGCAACCAGCTGGAAAATCCCAGCAAGGTATTAGACAGCCAAGAGTAAATGCCGGCTGACAGTCAGTCAGGAGGCAGCAAGCCACACTTAAATAAGTAGGGCAATAGATTCGGCTAGGCAGGAATTAAAGATCCCCCCCCGACATGTTTCGCTAACTCGTAGCGTCCTCAGGGGTACACTCAGTTTCCGAAATGGGGTCACTTTTGGGGGATTCCTGCTGTTTTGGCACATCAACACCTCTTCAAACCTGACATGCTGCCTAAAATATATTCTAATAAAAAAGAGGCCTCAGAATCCACTAGGTGCTTCTTTGCTTCTGGGGCTTGTTTTTTAGTTCACGAGAGACTAGAGACACATGTGGGACATTTCTAAAAACTGCAGAATCTGGACAATACATATTTAGTAGTGTTTCTCTGGTAAAACCTTCTGTGTTACAGAAAAAAAATTAATACAATTGAAATTCAGCAAGAAAAATGAAATTTGCAAATTTCACCTCCACTTTGCTTTAATTCCTGTGAAATGCCTAAAGGGTTAAATAAACTTTCTAAATGCTGTTTTGAATACTTTGAGGAGTCTAGTTTTCAAAATGGGGTGTTTTATGGGGGTTTCTAATACATAGGCCCCTCAAAGCCACTTCAGAACTGAACATGTACCTTAAAAAAAAGGCTTTTGAAATGTTCTTAAAAATATGAGAAATAGCTGTTTATGTTCTAAGTCTTGTAACGTCCAAGAAAAATAAAAGAATGTTCAAAAAACGATGCCAATCTAAAGTAGACATATGGGAAATGTGAACTAGTAACTATCTTGGGTGGTATAACCATCTGTTTTACAAGCAGATGCATTTAAATTCTGAAAAATGCTATTTTTTTTATACATTTTCTCAAAATTTTGCAATTTTTCACCAATAAACACTGAATGTATCATCCAAATTTCACCACTAACATAAAGCCCAATGTCTCACGAGAAAACAATCTCAGAATCTCATAACCGACGTTATTACCACATAAAGTGAAATATGTCCGATTTGAAAAATGGGCTCTGAGCCTTAAGGCCCAAACTAGGCTGCGTCCTTAAGGGGTTAATTTGTCCAAACTTGGGCCAAAAAAATGTAAATTGCATTTCTTTTTACAAAAGTGGCACTTTTCTTAAGCCATTTCGAAACACCATATGACATACTGGTAAAAGTGACACCTTTCCTTATTCTGCTTTTTCTCCCGTGTACGTTGATACCAAATATGTGTGTCTAATCCAGAGTTTCCCAACCTTTGCAGGCTCGAGGCACCCCAGGAAAAAAATTTAATTCTCAGGGCACCTTTACCAAAAATTGTTTACAAAACGACAAAAAATGGCTAAAAACAAGCACTACACTCTTAGGGTATGTTCACACAACGTTTTTTTGTAAGGCAGAAACAAAAAATCTACCTCCAAATTAATTTAGGAATTTTGAGGCAGATTTTGACTTGACAGCGTTGTTTAACTTTTTATTTGCTGTGTTTTTTGCCCACATTTTTTTTAAGCCGTTGAAGCGAATGCAAAAACCGCAGACATAAAAGCATCAAACGAGCGCCACAGGTTTTTTTCTGCCTCCTATTAATTTCAATGGGAGGTCAGAGGCGAAAACCACTCGAAGACCATCAGCCCCCCCACTCACAGTAAAATGACCATCAGCCCCCCCACTCACAGTAAAATGACCATCAGCCCCCCCACTCACAGTAAAATGACCATCAGCCCCCCCCACTCACAGTAAAATGACCATCAGCCCGCCCACTCACAGGAAAATGACCATCAGCCCCCCCACTCGCAGTAATGACCATCAGCCCCCCGACTCGCAGTAATGACCATCAGCCCCCCCACTCGCAGTAATGACCATCAGCCCCCCCACTCGCAGTAATGACCATCAGCCCCCCCCTCACAGTAAAATGACCATCAGCCCCCCCACTCACAGTAAAATGACCATCAGCCCCCCCACTCACAGTAAAATGACCATCAGCCCGCCCACTCACAGGAAAATGACCATCAGCCCCCCCCACTCGCAGTAATGACCATCAGCCCCCCCACTCGCAGTAATGACCATCAGCCCCCCCACTCACAGTAAAATGACCATCAGCCGCCCACTCGCAGTAATGACCATCAGCCGCCCACTCACAATAATGACCATCAGCCGCCCACTCAAAATAATGACCATCAGCCGCCCACTCACAGTAATGACCATCACCCCCACACTCACAGTAAAATGACCATTAGCCCCCACTCACAGTAAAATGACCATCAGCCGCCCACTCACAGTAAAATGACCATCAGCCCCCACTCACAGTAAAATTACCATCAGCCCCCCACTCACAGTATAATGACCCCTCAGTAAAGAGACCATAAGCCCCCACCAGTAAAGTCACCATCAGCCTCCGTCCCCTCAGTAAAATGACAATCAGCCCCCTCCAGTAAAGCCACCATCAGCCTCCGTCCGTCCCTGTCCCCCCCCCCCCCCCGATAAAATGACCATCTGCCCCTCTGTTAAAGTTACCCCGATAAAATGACCATCTGCCCCTCTGTTAAAGTTACCATCACAGAGAGAAAGTGTGCTTACTCCTGGGGAGGGAATATGTAAGGCGGTATAAGAACAACAACTCCCAGCATGTCCAGGCTATTATTATGTGATATCAGAGGACATTACAGGGAGGAGGTATACGAGGAGAGAACTACAACTACCAGCATGTCCAGGCTGTTATTATGGGATATCAGAGGACATTACAGAGAAGAGGTATAAGAGGAGAGGACTACAACTACCAGGATGTTATGGGATATCAGAGGACATTACAGAGAGGAGGTATAAGAGGAGAGGACTACAGCTACCAGCATGTCCAGGACATTATTATGGAATATCAGAGGACATTACAGAGAGGAGGTATAAGAGGAGAGGACTACAACTTCCGGCATTCCCCTGGCTCCATTTCTCACACAACTAATAACAAACACCCTGCCCAACGTTAATGGCTCCTCTCCCTCCGTCAGGCTTCTAGTGGGAAGCGGTGGGCAGTACTCGTAACAGACGTCCGCTCGTCACGTCTGCTACAACGTCGGGGGCGGAGCTTGTACCAAAAAAAAGAAAAAACATTATTTTTATTTTTTGGCAGTGGATGAGCGGAGTTCTGCGGCACCCCGGTTGGGAACCACTGGTTCAATCTATTATTATATGGACCCGTTATAGGGCATATCATAGAAGGAGTCCATTTTGGCTTTTGGACGCCTGTCACACCAGAATTAATTTTAGTACACCATGCTGCATTTGCCATAGTACTGGAGTGGCAGACTGTCAGAATTTACCAAAAATGACCATGATACAAAAAAATACACACCCCAAATTTTATTTCTAGCGGTTCAATTTCTGTTTTAACCCTTCACACTCCCCTCCCTCCCAAACCACTCAGATGCGGCCGGCACTTGCTGTTGAGTGCCGCATCTGAGGGGTTAAATATGATTGGAGACCACTGCTAGTGGCCTCCGAACGTTGCCCTGAAGCCCGAGGCTGTTACCAGCAGCCCGGTCTTCTGCAGCACCCGGCACGATGCGGGGAAAGTTCTTCTGAAGTGCCGACGTGAAAAGCAGACACTTCAGAAGAACTACCCTGAACGGCCGACGTAAAAAGACTATACGCCGGTCATGAAGGGGTTAATGACCAGCTAAATTTTTCTGTTTTTGCCTCCATTTCAGCAGCCATAATTTTTTTATTTTTTCATTGACGTGGCTCTATGAGGCCTTGTTTTATGCGGGAGCAGTAGTAAATATTTTTTTTCCCGCAGTTTGGTGGTAGAGAACATTTCTTTTTACGGCGTGAATATAGGAAAAAGCGATTCTCGCCAGAGTTTGTCTTTTATTTTTTTTATCCCGTTCACGTTTCCCACTAAATAACTTGTCAAATTAATTCTTCAGGTATTAGTCGTGTAGATACCTAATATGTGTAGGTTTTTTGTTTTTATATAATAATGTAGAGGCAATAAAATATATTTTATGCAAAATAATTACACTTTTTTTGGGACTTTTTTTATTTATTTATTTTTTCTTGGGACTTTTTAAAAAAAATCCCATTAAGGGATAACTTTACTTACAACTTTATTTTTTACTTATGTTGGATTAGCATATTCCTGTATGCTAATACATTATACTGTGTCCTTTACTGTGTCATGGTGTGCCCTAACAGCAGGCAAGCTGAACTGACAGCTCTGGGGTCCTTTCTAGGTCCCCAGGGCTGACTGCAGAGGGATTCCCTGCTCTTTGATCATGTCACCGGGTTTCCGATGACTAGATCAAAGAGGGGAGTTCCCTTTGATCACGCCGCGGCGATCAAAGAATTAAACAGCTGGGGTTGGAATGTTTTCGGACCCCAGCTGTATTCAACAGGCTGCTCTAAGATCTGGAGCTGTAAGAGTATGAGCGCTCACACGAGCACTCATCAGCCTCTTCTACAGTGACGCCAAAAGACGTCGCTGTAGACTAAGCACCTGCACCGCCTGCCGTCAAAAGACGGTGGGCGGTCGTTAAGGTGTTAAAGCCATCTGCTGTCTTGTTGTGACCAGATCCTGCGGTAGACTATTCCACAGATATACAGTGAAGGAAATAAGTATTTGATCCCTTGCTGATTTTGTAAGTTTGCCCACTGTCAAAGACATGAACAGTCTAGAATTTTTAGGCTAGGTTAATTTTACCAGTGAGAGATAGATTATATAAAAAAAAAAAAAGAAAATCACATTGTCAAAATTATATATATTTATTTGCATTGTGCACAGAGAAATAAGTATTTGATCCCTTTGGCAAACAAGACTTAATACTTGGTGGCAAAACCCTTGTTGGCAAGCACAGCAGTCAGACGTTTTTGGTAGTTGATGATGAGGTTTGCACACATGTTAGATGGAGCCCACTCCTCTTTGCAGATCACCTGTAAATCATTAAGATTTCGAGGCTGTCGCTTGGCAACTCGGATCTTCAGCTCTCTCCATAAGTTTTCGATGGGATTAAGGTCTGGAGACTGGCTAGGCCACTCCATGACCTTAATGTGCTTCTTTTTGAGCCACTCCTTTGTTGCCTTGGCTGTATGTTTCGGGTCATTGTCGTGCTGGAAGACCCAGCCACGAGCCATTTTTAATGTCCTGGTGGAGGGAAGGAGGTTGTCACTCAGGATTTGACGGTACATGGCTCCATCCATTCTCCCATTGATGCGGTGAAGTAGTCCTGTGCCCTTAGCAGAGAAACACCCCCAAAACATAATGTTTCCACCTCCATGCTTGACAGTGGGGACAGTGTTCTTTCGGTCATAGGCAGCATTTCTTTTCCTCCAAACACGGCGAGTTGCGTTAATGCCAAAGAGCTCAATTTTAGTCTCATCTGACCACAGCACCTTCTCCTAATCACTCTCAAAATCATCCAGATGTTCATTTGCAAACTTCAGACGGGCCTGTTCATGTGCCTTCTTGAGCAGGGGGACCTTGCGGGCACTGCAGGATTTTAATCCATTACGGCGTAATTTGTTATCAATGGTTTTCTTGGTGACTGTGGTCCCAGCTGCCTTGAGATCATTAACAAGTTCCCCCTGTGTAGTTTTCGGCTGAGCTCTCGCCTTCCTCAGGATCAAGGATACCCCACGAGGTGAGATTTTGCATGGAGCCCCAGATCGATGTCGATTGACAGTCATTTTGTATGTCTTCCATTTTCTTACTATTGCACCAACAGTTGTCTCCTTCTCACCCAGCGTCTTACTTATGGTTTTGTATCCCATTCCAGCCTTGTGCAGGTCTATGATCTTGTCCCTGACATCCTTAGAAAGCTCTTTGGTCTTGCCCATGTTGTAGAGGTTAGAGTCAGACTGATTAATTGAGTCTGTGGACAGGAGACTTTTATACAGGTGACCATTTAAGACATCTGTCTTTAATGCAGGCACCAAGTTGATTTGGAGCGTGTAACTGGTCTGGAGGAGGCTGAACTCTTAATGGTTGGTAGGGGATCAAATACTTATTTCTCTGTGCACAATGCAAATAAATATATATAATTTTGATAATGTGATTTTCTTTTCTTTTTTTAATATAATCTATCTCTCACTGGTAAAATTAACCTAGCCTAAAAATTCTAGACTGTTCATGTCTTTGACAGTGGGCAAACTTACAAAATCAGCAAGGGATCAAATACTTATTTCCTTCACTGTACAGTTCTCACAGTAAAAAATTATTGTTGCCTCTCGAGATTGCGCCTTTTTTCTCCAGATAGAGGGATTATCTTTTATGGGGATTTTACATGGAACATGTATTCACCATGTATGTTTTGTATGTGCCATTAATATATTTATATAAGTTAATCATGTCCAGGGGCGTATCTAGGAAAGACTGGGCCCCATAGCAAACTTTTGACTGGGGCCCCCACCTCCCCTGGGTGTCACACAACCCCCCCCCCCTTGTAGATAGTGTCATATGTTAATATAGATGGAAATTTTTCCAATTTTTATATTATCCAAAGTCTCCTTTTCTAAGTAGCAGCGCCGTTTATGATCCATGTTTTTTTACATTTAAATTACCCTATATGCGGCGACCTTTTGGTTAACCGGTTTTGGATTCTGGCAGCAGCACTCATCATATCCAGTGCCTTTGTTTACCTATTGGTGTGTGTATTCATCTGAACTTAGGTGAGCATACCTCTGCTTCTAATTCCTTATACCGCCTTGGATTTACCTGCACTATGTGGCGCCGTGCATTTTTCTTTTATCTCTCTTTTCAACTAATGACTCCCCCAGTATAGCTCCCCCTAGGACATATGATGCATGCAGATTATTATTACCCAAATGCTTAACCCCTTCCCGCTCCTGGGCGTACTATTAGGTCATGGTAGCTGTATCGTTCGCGCTCCTTGACCTATCTGTACGTCACGGGAGTAACGGCTATTTGGCCGTCCTCCCGACACATACAGGAGCTGTGACAGCTGCTGTCTTGTACAGCAGCTGCCACAGCTCCTGCAGCGGGGACCGATCGCCCCTTAAAAGCCGAGTTCAATAGGGATCGCAGCTTTTTAGGGGTTAAGCTACAATCGCTGGCCTGCTACACGATAGCACAATGGCGTCCGGCTATGCCATCGACGGAAGCCTAGTGGGTCGTGACAAACTCAGGACCCACTATGCTTGCTGTCAGTGAGTAGCTGACAGCTCTAATACACTGCACTACGCATGTAGTGCAGTGTATTAGAATAGCGATCAGGGCCTCCTGCCCTCAAGTCCCCTAGTGGGACAAAGTAATAAAGTAAAAAAAAAAGTAAAAGACAGATGTGTCAAAATAAGAAAATAAAAGTAAAAATCCCCCTTTTTCCCTTATCAGTCCTTTATTATTAATAAAAATAGATAAATAAACTATACATAATTGGTATCGCCGCGTCCGTAACGGTTTGAACTACAAAATTATTTCATTATTTATCCTGCGCTGTAAACGCCGTAAAAGAAAATAATAATAAACAGTACCACTATCACAATTGTTTGGTCACTTCACCTCCCAAAAAATGGAATAAAAAGAGATCAAAACGTCGCATGTACCTAAAAATGGTAATGATTGAAACTACAGTTCGTTACCCAAAAAATAAGTCCTCTCACGGCTTTCTTGATGGAAAAATAAAAAAGTTCTGGCTCTTCGAATAAGGTAACACAAAAAGTGAATGATTTTTTACAAAACGTATTTTATTGTGCAAACCCCATAAGACATAAAAAAAACTATAAACATATGGAATCGCCGTAATCGTATCGCCCCGCAGAATAAAGTGATTAAAAAACCAATAGTAGAATTGCTGTTTTTTAGTCACCACGCCACCTAAAAATAGAATAAAAACTGATCAAAAAGCCGCATGCACCCCAAGAAAACTACAATGAATTCCTCAAGGGGTCTAGTTTTCAAAATGGGGTCACTTTTGGGGGTTTTCCACTGTTTTGGCACCACAAGACCACTTCAAACCGGACATGTTGCCTAATAAAAAAGAGGCCTCAAAATCCACTAGGTGCTCCTTTGCTTCGGAGGCCGGTGCTTCAGACCATTACCACAGTAGGGCCACATGTAGGATATTTCTCAAAACTGCAGAATCTGGGCAATAAGTATTAAGTTGCGTTTCTCTGGTAAAACCTTTTGTGTTATAGAAAAAAATGGTATAAAAAGGATTTTCTGACAAAAATAAATATGTAAATTTCACTTTTACTTTGCTCTAAATTCCCGTGAAACACCTAAGAGTTCATAAACTTTCTAAATGCTGTTGTGAATACTTTGAGGGGTCTAGTTTCTAAAATGGGGTGTTTCATAGGGGTGTCTAATATATAGGCCCCTCACAGCAACTTCAGAACTGAACTGGAACCTAAAAAAAAAAAAGAGGCAATACTTTGCTTCTCCTAATGAGCATTGCCTACTCCAAGATGACCCCAGTCTTGACAGTTTGTATAAACGGAGACCCCTATTAGACCGTTTCAGCGCGCGGTTTTCCCAAGCATACACCACCGAGTATTTCTATTGATGAGTCCTTGGTACATTTTAAAGGGAGGCTTCAATTCCGCCAGTACCTGCCGGGTAAGAGGGCAAGGTATGGTGTGAATATGTATAAGCTGTGTGAGAGTGCATCAGGGTATACCTACAAATTTAGGATATATGAAGGGAAGGACACCAGTGCTCAGCCCCCAGAATGCCCCCCCTTACTGGGAGTTAATGCAAAAATTGTGTGGGATTTGGTGCACCCACTGCTGGACCAGGGTTACCACCTCTACCTGGATAATTTTTATACCAGCGTCCCACTCTTCATATGCCTCGCTTCCAGATGTTCTGCGGCATGCGGCACTTCTAGAAGAAATCTGAGAGGCCTCCCTAAGACTCTGCTTGGGCAAACACTCAGAAGGGGTGAGAGCAGGGCACAATCTAGCAGCAACATATTGTGTGTCAAGGACAAGAGAGATGTCCTTGTATTGACAACAATACATGGCCACACCAGTACCCATATACCAGTACGAGGTACCAGTACGGAGACCCCCCAAACCAGACTGCTTCCTGGACTACAATAGGTACATCATGGGACGGGTAGACTTGTCAGATCAAGCCCTGAAGCCCTACAGCGCTAGGCGGTGTGGTATAAGCTGGCCGTACACATCATACAAATGGCAATGTGTACGTTCTACGTCGATGTGCAGGCCAGATGGGAACTTTCCTGGAATTTCAAGAGAACTAATTTTAGGGTCCAAGAAGGGGGGCACCCAGTACTTCTGGAAGTGGGGCCACACGCATCGTACCATGGCAACACTTTCCAGGAGAAGTTCCCCAAACTGGCAAGAAAGGAAAAAGTCAAAAGAGGTACAAAGTCTGCTATAAGGGGAGGATAAGGGAGGACACAATATATCAATGTGACACGTGTCCCGAAAAACTAAGGCTCCATACTTTGTATGAGAGCATGTCTCGAAAATGCGGGCTGCTGTAGTCGGGCAACCGTGCCCGCAATTGCGGCCTGTGATTACGGGCACGGCCATGTGCATGGGGTCTTACACATCTTCTTGCCTATAAGATTATGGCTTAATTGCAATGTGAAATTTTAATTTTGTTTTGCTTTTCTTTATTTCAAAAACATGATATCTTAACATCCTAACTAGAGATGAGCGAACCGGGACAACCGAACCCGGTTTCGGTCCGAACTTCCGGTAAAGTTCGGTTCGCAGCGAATCCGAACTTCACCGGGTTCGGCCGAACCCGTTTTGACCGAACCCGGTCAAAAACATTATACAAATCGGCAGCCACTTATCTCTATCAATCACTGATAGAGAAAAGAGGCTGCTGATTAAAAATAAAATAAAAAGCATTTCATACGTACCCGGTCGTTGTCTTGTTGACGAGTCCCTCTTCTTCCTCCAGTCCGACCTTTTCTGACGCGGCAGCCTGTGATTGGCTGCAGAGGCCTCTGCAGCCTGTGATTGGCTGCAGAGGCCGCGGCAGCCTGTGATTGGCTGCTGCGCTCACATGGGCTGCATCGTCATCAAGGAATGTCGGGCCGGATGTCGAGAGGGACGCGTCACCAAGGCAACGGCCAGGAGACCGGACTGGAGGAAGCAGAAAGTTCTCGGTAAGTATGAACGTCTTTTTTTTTACAGGTACTGTGATCGGTAGTCACTGTCCAGGGTACTGAAACAGTTACTGCCGATCAGTTAACTCTTTCAACACCCTGGACAGTGACTATTTAGGGTATGTGCACACACACTAATTACGTCCGTAAATGACGGACGTATTTCGGCCGCAAGTACCGGACCGAACACAGTGCAGGGAGCCGGGCTCCTAGCATCATAGTTATGTACGATGCTAGGAGTCCCTGCCTCTCTGCAGGACAACTGTCCCGTACTGTAATCATGTTTTCAGTACGGGACAGTAGTTCCACGGAGAGGCAGGGACTCCTAGCATCGTACATAAATATGATGCTAGGAGCCCGGCTCCCTGCAGGGTGTTCGGTCCGGTACTTGCGGCCGAAATACGTCCGTCAATTACGGACGTAATTAGTGTGTGTGCACATACCCTTACTGACGTCGCCTAGCAACGCTGCCGTAATGACGGGTGCACACATGTAGCCACCCGTCATTACGGGGCCTCATGCACACGACCATAAAAACACCCGTTATCACGGGTCGTAATTACGACCCGAAATAGCGGGCCCATAGACTTCTGTTAGCCACGGGTACCTTCCCGTTTTCTCACGGGAAGGTGCCCGTGCCGTTAAAAAGATAGAACATGTTCTATTTTTTTATTTTACGGGCCGTGCTCGTAATTACGACTCGTAACTACGGGCAGCCGGCCGCTTTTGCGAACCGTGCTGTCATTATAATTATAGCAGCACGGCCCGTAAAATAGAAAAATAGAACATGTTCTATTTTTTTAACGGCACGGGCACCTTCCCGTGAGAATACGGAAAGGTACCCGTGGGTAACAGAAGTCTATGAGCCCGTTATTGCGGGTCGTAATTACGACCCGCAATAACGGGTGTTTTTACGGTCGTGTGCATGATGGGAGCACGGCTCGGAAAAACGAACGGCTGCCCGTGCTCATCTCCTGAAATACTCTGTGCTGCCTTAAACTCTGTGGACAGGTCAGGATCCTGTTTCTTTTAAATGCTGCTGGGGAACCCGCTCGATCCACTATATAAGGCTACGCTACAGTGCAGCATTTAAAAGAAACAGGATCCTGACCTGTCCACAGAGTTTAAGGCAGCACAGAGTATTTCAGGAGATGAGCGTGCAGATTCAGTGCTGTTGTGAACTCTGCTCTTACCATTACGTAGCTCTCAGTCTGTTATCTCTCCTCCACTCCTGTCCTCAAGAACACCTTCACATGATTGGCAAGTCACCACGTAATGGTAAGAGCAGAGTTCACAGCAGCACAGAGTATTTCAGGAGATGAGCGTGCGGATCTTGTGCGTGGTGGTGACTTGCCAATCATGTGAACGTGTTATAGAGGACAGGAGTGGAGGAGATGTAACAGACTGAGCTACGTAATGGTAAGAACAGAGTTCACAGCAGCACAGAGTATTTCAGGAGAGGAGCGTGCAGATTCAGTGCTGCTGTGAACTCTGCTCTTACCATTACGTAGCTCAGTCTGTTACCTCTCCTCCACTCCTGTCCTCAATAACACCTTCACATGATTGGCAAGTCACCACCCCGCACAAGATCCGCACGCTCATCTCCTGAAATACTCTGTGCTGCTGTGAACTCTGCTCTTACCATTACGTGGTGACTTGCCAATCATGTGAAGGTGTTCTGGAGGACAGGAGTGGAGGAGAGGTAACAGACTGAGAGCTACGTAATGGTAAGAGCAGAGTTCGCAGCAGCACTGAATCTGCACGCTCATCTCCTGAAATACTCTGTGCTGCCTTAAACTCTATGGACAGGTCAGGATCCTGTTTCTTTTAAATGCTGCACTGTAGCGCAGCCTTATATAGTGGATCGAGCGGGTTCCCCAGCAGCATTTAAAAGAAACCGTGTTTGTGTATATATGTGTGTTTGGGTATGTGACTTTGTCTGTTTTTGTTTTTATATGTGTGTGTGTATTTATGGGTGTGTTTGTGTATATGTGTTTTGTGTATATGTTTGTGTATATATGTGTGTATTTGTGTATATGTTTGTGTGTAGATGTTTGTGTGTGTTTTTGTATATGTGTATATGTGTGTATATGAGTGTGTGTTTGTGTGTATATATGGGTGTGTTTGTGTATATGTGTTTGTGTATATGTGTGTTTGGGTATGTGTGTTTTTGTTTGTATATGTGTTTGTGTATATGTGTTCGTGTATGTGTGTATAACTGTGTGTGTGTGTTTGGATATGTGTGTTTTTGTTTGAATATGTGTGAGTTCGTGTATATGTGTGTGTTTGTCTGTTTATGTGTGTGTATATCTTGTTGTGTTTGTGTATATATGTGTGTGTCTGTGTATGGTTGTTTGTTTGTGTGTGCGTGTATATATGTGTGTAGGTGAGTAGAAGTATTGGTATTGTTCACATTGATAACTGTTTTTTTATGTTGTTGCAGATTTTGATGTACCGATTGGACTACATCTTCGATTCGTTGGACTACTGCGTAGATCTACGTTTTTTCAAATTTTAATAAAATGGTTAACGAGGGTTTTGTTGGGGATTTCTTATTTCAATAAAAAAGAATTGTCTTTGTGTTTTTTTTTCAAACTTTATTAGTGCCTAGATAATGGCAGTTGGCTGATTGACAGCGTCCATTATTAAGGCGGTACTTAGTGTTAGCCGGTGCAGAGGCTAGCACTAACCACCCATTATTACCCCGGTACCCACCACCACCAGGGGTGCCGGGAAGAGCTTGGTACGATCCAGTACCCGACCATCTGTTGTGATGGTCGGGTACTGGGGCGGCCGTAGGCTGGTATTATGAGGCTGGGAAGGGCCAAAATCAGTGGACCTTCCCACCCTTGTAATGCTAGGCTGCTGCTGCTGTGTTGTATCGGGCTGGTTATAAAAATGGGGGGGACCCCCACGTCGTTTTTTTTTTGGAATTTAACAAATTTAGCAATAGACGGGTCCCCCACATTTTTAATAACCAGCCATATACAAGGCCGCAGCAGTCTGGCATTACATGGGTGGGAAGGGCCACTGGTTTTGTCCATTCCCAGGCTAATAACACTGTGTTGTATGTGGCTGGTTATGATAAATTGGGTGGAACCCCATGTCTTTTTAAAAAAAAAAATGTAAATAAATAAATAATTTAAAAAAATGACGTGGGGTCCCCCCCCCACTTTTATAACCAGCCAGATACAACACAGCAGCAGCAGCCTAGCATTACAAGGGTGGGAAGGTCCACTGTTTTTGGCCCTTCCCAGCCTCATAATACCAGCCTGCGGCCGCCCCAGAGCCCGACCATCACAACAGATGGTCGGGTACTGGATCATACCTGGCTCTTCCCGGCACCCCTGGTGGTTTTGGGTACCGGGGTAATAATGGTGGTTAGTGTTAGCCTCTGCACCGGCTAACACTAAGCCTCGCATTAGTAATGGATGTTGTCACTCAGACAGCGGCCATTACTAAAGTGGTAATAATAAAATTTGAAAAGAAAAAGACAAAGATATAGATAAAATATTTTATTGAAATAAAGCACCCCCAACACAACCCTCATTAACCATTTTATTGTAGAAAAAAAAAACGTCATCTAAGTAGTCCTCGAAACCGACGTAGTCCAAACACCAAACCTGTAAAAATGAAATAAAACATGTCGTAGGCTTAGATTCAGTTTAATGTGTGATACTGACTGTTATACCATGTATAGAAGCCTCCCGTGAAGTTGACTAAGATACAGGGCGCCAGCAGACAGTATCATACATGGCCATACATACATATATACAAATATACATACATACATATATACAAACATACATACATATATACAAGAATGCACATATATACATACATGCAAACATACACACATATATACATGCAAACTATCATACATACATGCATACACACACACATGAAAACATACATACATACAAACAAACATGCAAAGATACATACATACATATATACAAGCATGCACAAATATACATGCAAACATAATTACATACATGCACATATATATAAACATACATGCAAACATACATGCAAAAATAAAAACATGCAAACATACATACATGCACATATATACATACATACATGACAACATACATACAAACATACATGACAACATACATACATGCAAACATACATACATACATGCAAACATACATACACACATGCAAACATATATACATGCAAATATACATACAAACATGCACATGTATACATACATGCCAACATACATGCAAACATACATGCACATATATACATACATGACAACATACATACATGCAAATATACATACATACACACATGCACATATATACATACATGCCAACATACATGCACATATATACATACATGACAACATACATACATACATGACAACATACATACATATATATATATATATATATATATATACACACATGCAAATATACATACAAACATGCATACATACATTCATGCAAACATACATACATACAAATATACATACACACATGCACATATATACATACATGACAACATACATACATACATGACAACATACATGCAAAAATACATACATGCAAACATACATACATACATGCAAATATATACATGCAAATATACATACAAACATGCACATATATACATACATGCCAACATACATGCACAGATATACATACATACATACATGCCAACATACATACATGCCAACATACATACATACATACATACATACATACATACATACATGCAAACATACATTCATGCAAACACACATACATGCAAACATACATACATACAAATATACATACACACATGCACATATATACATACATGCCAACATACATACATGCCAAAAAATAATAATAATACGTTCATACTTACTTTCCTCCTGTCCGGCCTCCAGCGATGACGTTTCATTCATGTCGCCGCTGCAGAGGCGGTCACGTGGGATGAAGCGTCATCCTGACGTGCGTGACCGCCACTACAGCCTGTGATTGGCTGCAGCGGCGAAAGGGATGAAACGTCATCGCTGGAGGCCGGACAGGAGGAAAGTAAGTACGAACGTATAATTTTTATTTTTTTATTACATTTAAAATAGTATTTTCCGCGCGCCGAGCATGTACTGTGAAGGTTGCTGAAAGAGTTAGTGCAGCCCATTAACTCTATCAGCACCCTGGACAGTAGCATGCTCGGCGCACGTAAGTGACAGGTTCGGTCAGAACTAGTTCGGTTCGAACCGAACTTTTTTGTGAAATTCGGCGAACTAGCCGAACCGAACTTTTGATAAGTTCGCTCATCTCTAATCCTAACAGTTGTTTTTTTTTTTTTTTTTTTTGTAGAACGAAACTTTCTTGTGTCATCGTTTTACTAAATTCGTTATGAAGTATAATTTGATGTCCAAGGATAATCTAATTGTTCCCATCTTGGAAGAGGAAGTTCAAAGACTGGTTGCTGGAGAAAGTGAAGCATAATTATATTTGTATCATTATATTAAGCTTTTCTCCATTTTGGAAATAAAACAATTGTTTTATTTTAAAGCAAAAGAAATGAAAAGCTTTTTAGAAAATTCTGCTTCAATTAACTTACAAAAGCTTGATTGTATTTTACAACCTTAGCATGTATGGCTATACTAGATCCTTTTGTTTAGTATTGTGTTTGTATTTTTTGTGCACAACCATTTTAGCTGCAAATCTCTTAAATATAGTATGTATCACAAAGTAGAAGAATTCTTTTGATCTAATTTTGGCCTGTTCACATCACCGTTGCCCTTCCGTTGAGGGGTTCCGTCCTGTTAACCCCTCAACGGAAAGGCAAACGGAAACCTCAGCCTACGTTTCCCTCACCATTTAACTCAATGGTGACGGAAACCTAGCTAATGGTTTCCGTCTGTCACCGTTGTGACAGGGTCCTTTGTTTCGGATGGAATCAATAGCGCAGTCTACTGCGCTATTGATTCCGTCAAAACTACGGAACCCTGTCACAACGGTGACAGACGGAAACCATTAGCTAGGTTTCCGTCACCATTGAGTTCAATAGTGAGGGAAACAGAAGCTGAGGTTTCCGTTCACATTTCTGCTGAGGGGTTACCGAATGGAAACCTCCGACGGAGCCCCTCAGCGAAAACGAACGCTGTTGTGAACACACCCTTGGCCTATTTGATAAGAATTGTTATGTAAATAATAGCCCTGCAAACAGACATTTGTGTGAGGTGCAGTATCTAAACAAACACATAATTACATTCTTAGGGCCTGTTCACATCAGTGTTTGCCTACCGTTTAGGCTTTCCGTTCATCCGCTCTATCAGAGGAATAGGTGAATGGAAAGTATCAATTTGTAATACCATTCATTTCAATGGTATTTTTTTTGTTTCAGTTTACGTTCGTTCCGCTAGGTTTCCACTTTTTTTCACGGAAACAATAGTGCAACACACTACGCTATTGTTTCCTTGAAAAAAACTGAAACCTAGCGGAATGGAAGTAAACTGAAACCAAAAAAAAACAATAGTATTGCAAACGGAAACAATATTTTCCGTTTGTCATTACGTTCATCTGTTCCTCTGAGGGCACAAATGAACGTAAAGCCCAAATAGAAGACAATCACTGATGTGAACAGGCCTTTATAGTGTCAGTTCCTTAAGAGGTTGTACAGCATTAGAAAAACATGGCTGCTTTCTTCCAAAAACGGGACCACACCTGTCCACAGGTTATGGGCTGTATTGCAGCTCCACATCATTCACTTTAATGGAACTGAGCTGCAATACCAGACACCACCATGAAAACGTGGCATTGTTTCTAGACGAAAGCAGACCTGTTTTTTTTTAATCCTGTTAAGCCCTTTTAATTTATTGTACATTGATCTGTGTTGCTGCTATGTTTTAGGAGTTAGATTCTGTTTAAATTACCTAAAGTAGATTTGTATTCAAATTACATGGTTCAATGACAATTGTGCATTATACACAATATAATTTTAGTCTTCGTAACATTTTATGAAATTGCATTATAAAAAAACTG